>NC_134266.1:256703879-256971379 GCF_031893055.1 Leptodactylus fuscus | reverse complement strand
AAAAAAATTAGGTAATTTTGTTGAATTTGTTCAAAAAAATTTTTAAAAAATTGTGGCATCATTTAACTTTCCTTAATGTCACGTCTAAATTTTTGGTTGGTCTAAAGATAATTCAGTATACGATGATTAAACGTCTAGTTTGTACATTTTTGGATATTTTTCGAATGTGTATTTATATAGTGTTTTTGTTACTTAGCTCTGTATCTTATAAGAAGTCAGTGGCATAAAAAGTCCCCATAGAGCCCCCATAGAACTTAATAAATAATGGAACTCAGTTAAGAAAAAATTTTGAAACTTTATATACCTTTAGTTATAGTGATTAATAATTGATTCACAAAAGGGTAAATTCATGTAACGGAAATGTTATTTTATTTCACCACCTGTAATTGTTCAGATTTTATATAGTTAGATTTTTACATAGAGGCCTGCTATTGCTATATATCAACGACTTATACTGTACTAGCCTCTGCCCGCGACTTCGTCTGCATGTTGTTGGCGTCGATGATCTTACGTTTTGGCAGCTCTTAAGCTGTCCTGCTGCTGAACTTGTTCCTCGCACCGTAGCTGTGATTGTTCCGGCATCTCAGCAGCTCGCTGGGACGCCATATAATGAGTGTGTTGGCGTTGATGATCCGCCTGCTCCGGCTTTTTAGCAGCTTTCAAGTTGGCCTGGCACTGAAGTTATTCTTTGCACCGTGCCTGTAATTGTTTCGGCATCTCAGCAGCTTGCTGGGATGCCATATAATGAGCGTGTTGTTGGCATTGATGAACCCCCTCAGCTTCACTTGAGGAGAACTGTGTGACTCCTGGCTCTCATTGTTTTAGAATTTTGCAACAAATTAGATTTTATTTTTCCCGGCATATTTAAAATTAGCAGACTGCCAATGTGGATTAAAAGTGTTTTCCCATCCAGTGTGTCAGCACTGCCTGGAGCAGATCAGATAATATTCAAATGCATGTACACAATGGATTCCGTGTTATCTGCGTGTTTACATACAGACATGGCTTTATCAGTCTTCTGCCAAGAGCAGTGTAATATCGTATGTGAACATAAATTCATAACAGTCATGAAGCCATGTCATTTATCGAGATAAAAAGTAGCCGACGTGTTAATCGAGGTTACACTCTATGTGCCAAATTTCATCCAAATCCGTTCAGTCGTTTTTGCGTGATTGAGTAACAAACATCCAAACGTTCACATTGATAGTAGGATTTTATTGTAAATGATTAAAATAACCCTATAAAAGAAAATGTTAATTTTTTTTAAATACTTTAAAAATTTAAAAAAAAAATGTAAAAAAAGTACAATATGTTATTTTTATTATTATTATTTTTTTTAATATCTGGTGTTCCGAAATTGTTTTTGCGTTGTACATATAACAGAGGTAACGGTATTTTTCCACTGTTGGCGAATGACTAGTTACATCCTAAAGTATTGGACACACAATACCCAATGTTGCCATGTTGCTCTTAGAGCCTATGTATTTATGTAGATGACAGTGCGGTAGTATCAGTAGTATCCCGTATTCCCATAGAGACGTAGCGCAATAGAGATAGTAGTTTCATTTTGCCATGTTTTTCTTAAATTATTTTTCGCTCCTTGAGTTTTCCGATGTTAATTAAGTTTCTTCTATTTTGCAGGACAAGACAAGTGCATTAAGTCTGAGCAACGTTGCTGGAGTTTTCTACATTCTGGTTGGAGGCCTGGGCTTGGCAATGCTGGTGGCTTTGATAGAGTTCTGTTACAAGTCAAGGGCAGAGGCGAAACGAATGAAGGTGGCAAAGAGTGCACAGAATTTTAACCCATCTTCCTCGCAGAATACCCAGAATTTAGCAACATATAGAGAAGGTTACAACGTATATGGAACCGAAAGTGTTAAGATTTAGGGGTAGGACCTAGGGTCTACTACAGTGAGTGGGCGATGCCATGTGTAGTGCAGTGTTGTGACCTGTCTGTCTATTGGTTATGCTTGCTATGACAAAGCTTTCAGTATTGAGACATTTCGGTGCTCAGTGGTTCCGTATTTTCTTGGCTGCAGATGTACAGTGTATGTTGCTTATAGACATCTGCATTGAAAAATATTTCTGTAGATTTTATACAATTAGAAAAAAATATTTTTCTACAAATTTAGAATTTCCTCTCAATGTGTATTTTTGTAGGCAGTGATTCCAAATTAATGTAATATAATTGTAATATATCTCTAAGAGAGTTGATTCTTTCATGAAATAAGAAATAAGGGGAAATTTTTAAAAAAAAAATTCACAAAATGAAGTGATTGTGTAATAGTTGTTATGTCAGTGTTCCATACTAAAAATATTAGGGGACGATGGTCATCTTTTTATTTCGCATGCTGGGATTTTCATTTGTACATGAGTTTATTGTGATTTGGTATTTTATATTGGGTATTAATTTAGGCATTTGTCTTCACCATTATTTTTCATACATCATAGACTTATTACCATAATTTGCCCATATTAACAAAAGGTTTTTATAGATAGGATATATTAAAGAGAACCCAATGACATAAATGTTCTGATAGGCCCTATCACTCTGACATCTTCTCTATCCAGGATCTATTGTTCCTCTATTCTACAGATATAAGCCCTTTTAGTGTCGATGAAAAATTGGGTATACTAGCCCAGTGGGTAGTAACACTATGGTTAATATGGGGGCATGGTATCTGTGTGCTGCATGTCATGTAGGCTTTCTACCCCATACATCAAAAGGGCTTATATCTTTGGAATAGCCGAACGGATTCGAATATCCACAACATCAAAATTCTCAGGGTGACGATGCCTATTAGAAGATATGTCATTGGGGTTTACAGTCTTGGGGCCAGATACACTTTAAGGTAAATTTGACAGAAAATCTTCAAAAATTGGCATTTCGATGTGAAGATGGCAGATTTACTGATATATTGGCATCTTTGATACAGCGTTATTAGTTATTAGTCTAATTAAATAGTTATCAGGGAAATGTATGATGAATAGTGTCTGGGCTTGCACCATGTGGTTGATTAAGATCAGTCACTGCAAGGGCCAATACACAGGGACCTAAGATGGTCCCATTTTATTTGGAGCAATAAGGGTAAGTTCACACTGGTATTGGCCGTATCCACCTCAAAATCCTGACCAAAAAGACGTCTCCCAATGAAATCAATGGGAGCCATCAGTTCTTTTTTCCGGGAGCCGTTTGTTCTGGCTCCTGGAAATAGAAGCGAAATGCTCATTCTTTCAGCGGAGTCGCCTCGTGAATCCACCTAAAGACACTCCCTCCCGACTAGGCCCATTCATTTGGGCCTAATCCGGAGCGGAGTGTGCAACTAGATGGCCTCAGGTTCCGGTCCAAAAAACCCTGTGTGAACTTATCCTAGTAGAGTTACTGTAGAGGTCCATGGGGCCTATACTTTACCTCTGACTTCTTAAAGAGGTGTGCAGTACTTTTTTTTCTGTAGACATCCATACTGATTCATAAAAAAACATACTTCCATTTTCCATCACACTCCATATGTACAGAGGAATATCTCCATAAATATTTAGCCTTGATGGCACGGCAGATTTATACTAAGGATCTATATAGTCTTCATGCAATGCCCTAAAGACTCCGTGCTCACTGCTGTGCCAGAGGACACATTCACATTAAATTTATTTGGCAATATTGTAATTAGACTTAGTTGATGGGTCCGGTTAACTTGTATGGACCATGAGGAGGTGCCAAAATAAAGTGATGCCAGTTGGCAACATTACAACAGTAGGTGTTACCCATGTACTTCCCGTATTACCCATGTACCTCCCATATTATCCATGTACTTCCCGTATTACCCATGTACTTCCCGTATTACCCATGTACTTCCCATATTACCCATGTACTTCCCGTATTACCCATGTACTTCCCGTATTACCCATGTACTTCCCGTATTACCCATGTACTTCCTGTATTACCCATGTACTTCCTGTATTACCCATGTACTTACCATATTACCCATGTACTTCCCGCATTACCCATGTACTCACCATATTACCCATGTACTTCCCATATTACCCATGTACTTCCCGTATTACCCATGTACTTCCCGTATTACTCATGTACTTCCTGTATTACCCATGTACTTCCTGTATTACCCATGTACTTCCCATATTACCCATGTACTTCCCGCATTACCCATGTACTCACCATATTACCCATGTACTTCCCATATTACCCATGTACTTCCCGTATTACCCATGTACTTCCCGTATTACCCATGTACTTCCTGTATTACCCATGTACTTCCTGTATTACCCATGTACTTCCCATATTACCCATGTACTTCCCGCATTACCCATGTACTCACCATATTACCCATGTACTTCCCATATTACCCATGTACTTCCCGTATTACCCATGTACTTCCCGTATTACCCATGTACTTCCCATATTACCCATGTACTTCCCGTACTACCCATGTACCTCCCGTATTACCCATGTACTTCCCGTATTACACAAATACTTCCCGTATTACCCATGTACTTCATTTCTTTCAATATCATTACCTTCAGCATCTTAAGATATCTCTCATTACATATTTAGAAATGTATTGATCAGTTACAAAGACATATCATAAATCTCCCAGCATCTGGTCTTGTCAAGCCTTCAGAATTTTCCATATTTCTACAGAAATTTAACCAAAAACTACATCAGATACAACTACTAAATGAAAATTTAGAGGACAAAATTAAAAATGAATTCAATACATTACATCTGGTCATTTACTTATAGCAGAAACAAATCCAGCATCACATGTGTTTGAGTGGCAAAAGTATGTGAACCTTTTCTTTCAGTGTCTGGTATGACGCCCATCCCCATGCAACAATAGCTACATCTACATGTTTTCAGTAATTGTTTGATTAGTCCTGAATAATGTGTTGGAGAAAATTCAGCCCATCCCTCTGGATACAACAGCCTCTTGGTGGGTTTCCTCCCATGAACTTCTCACTTTAGGTCCTTAAGTTCATGATTTTGACTTGGTCATTCCAAAACTTTAACTTTGTTCTTCTGTGACCATTTTTTGGTAGAATGATATGTGTGAGACGTGTGCCCGCGAACAAATGTTCTGATATTAATCATTTAGAATTAATGTAACGAAGCAAACCCAAACCATAATACTATGACCAGCTTGTCTCATAGATGGTATGAGATGTTCATGCTGGAATGCAGTTTTTCTCTTTCTCCAAAATGAAGCTTCTCATTTAAACCAAAAAGTTGTATTTTGGTCCCATCCGTCCAAAAAACATTGTTGGCCAAACCTGGCCAGGGTAATAATAGTCTTGAATTTCCCCCATTTGAACACAATCTGTTTGACTGCGGATTGTGAGAGCCCAAACTCTTTAAAGATGGGTTCGTAAACTTTTCTGGGATGATAACGCTCAACAACTCTTCTTCTGAGGTCCTCATGAATTTCCTCTGATCATGCCATGATACACTCCCACAAATGTGTTGTGAAGATCAGATGTAGATCGGTAGACCAATCATCCCTTTGGTTATAAACAGCTGATTCTGATTTCAACTTTATATTATTTACTAATCCTAAAGGTTCACATACTTTTCCCGCCCACAACTATGGGATATTTGCTCACTGTCTTCCATAAACATTTGATTAAATCTAAAATTTTCAATCAATTTGCTCAATTTGGTTCTCTGTATCCATTTTCTAGCACTTATTGCATGCAATTTTAAGTCAAATTAAAGTAGAAATATAATAAATTTCCAAACTTTCAAGCACCACTGTAATGATCGATTTAAGACTCAGCCCATATGAAATAAACCCAAATGGCGAATTAACCCAAAATTAGCTCCTAATGGAGTGATCTTCTGCTGGGCATTTGGGGTCCATTATTGTGTCAATACTTGGACTTACCATAAGTTTGCTCCAATGAGTCAATTCGATTCTCCCAGTGCATAGAAAAGTCAGTAAAATTCTGAGGTTTCGCAGAGACCTAAGTATGGACAAAACTTGAAATTTTAGTCTTTGCTGGGAGTTAGGCCTTACCCTTAGCTTATTAAACCTATAGAGAAAAAGTTTTATTGTTTTTTGTCATTAAAGACATCTCACTTCTACAGTTTATTGCAATATAACGCACCAATTCTCCTATGCTTTACATAAACAGCTTCACTATGACAAACACCTATACAGTTTATTTTGTATTTGTTGAATTATTCTCGTTTACTCGTTTTTTTTCTATATTTTTTTGCATTTTATTACAATACATTTAACTATTTTTATATATCATTAATATCATTAATGTTATTATTATTATTTTATTATATTTTTGTTAATTTTACGGTAGCTACTTTTTAAATTATAAAAATACCTAAAAAAAATTTGTACGAAGAGTCAAAGTCAGTATGATCAATAAAGACAGTCCGTCCCCACTTAAGACCCTCCTCTATGAACCAGAGCCAAGGGTTTCTACAAACAGTAGCTCTCATTTTGGTGGACCTAGCTCCTTTGTACATCGTATGGATGGTCATTCATTTGAAGAACCACCATGTGATCCCCCAGGCAATAATAGCCGATCTCCAGCAGTTCATGAAACCAGTCCTCAATACAATGAGGGACTGAGAAGTGGTTGGATTCCTTTCTTGATGTTTCCTTGAAGTTTTAAAGGGTCTTCTTTTTACCACCTTAACCGTAGATGAGTAGACACTTCATGTCCTTTACTGTGGGCATTCATTTTAAGTAAATAAATGTTACCAAACTTAAAGTTGTCTCCAGCCAGATAAATTAGATAATATTAGATTGACGGAGGTCTATTACTTGGCATCCCCACCAGTCAACCCCTTTAGTCAGGGCTTGGGAGTCGGTTGGCCAAACCACCACCACCACCAATCTTAACCTTTTTCAGTTAATATCATATCGGAATAGCCTTAAGAAAGGCTATTCGTCCCCTACCTTTATATTTCTGCCCTGCGCCGCCGTTGATAGACTGTTTTTTTCCAGGTATGCAAATGAATCTCCAGACAGGACAGGGGGCATTCCCCCTGTGCTGCCTGAAGACTCTACAGCAACGCCTCCATTTTCTACAGCCGCGCCTCTCCACCGCCTCCTTCGGCTTCTTCTAGTGAGCCTGCGTTCGAAATCTAAATTCCGCGCATGCGCAGTCAGCTCTGCCATTGAGCTTCGGGCAGAGCCGACTGTGCTTACACAAGTGTACCGTGACTGTAAGTTTGTACAGTAAAATGGCTGAACGGACATGCGCAGTTGGTTCTGCCTGAAGCCTGGTGGTAGAGCCCACTGCGCAAGCTTGGAATTTAGATTTCATTTCCAAACGCAGAAGAAGACTAAACGAAGGACACAGCTGTGGAAAATGGAGGTGTCACTGGAGCGTTTTCAGGCAGCACAAAGGGAACACCCCCTGTGCTGTCTGGAGACTCATTTGCATATCGGTAAAAAAAAACGTATATCAACAGAACAGTGGCACAGAGCAGACATATAAAGGTAGGGGACGAATAGCTTTCTTAAGGCTATTCCAACGTGATATTAACTGAAAAAGGGATTCTAATGATAGAATCCCTTTGAAAACACACATCACAAATTTTCTTTCGCAGTAATATTTGTTATTTTTTGGATAAAACTATGTAAAATTTGAAATTTCAAAATTAAAAGTAACCCCTCTCATTTTTCACCATCATGTTGCTTTGCCATGGCTGTATTTATTATACCTTTTGACTTCACATACTAAGACTAAGGCCCCATGTAGTGAAACACAGCCAAAAAACGCTATGGAATGGAAGTTTTTTTTCCTGCAATGTGTGGATGAGATTAGCCGGAATTCCATTCTCTTTGCAGGTACTGTAACATGTAGCGTTTTTCTCTGTGGCCTCTCGCAACGTGGGGCTTCAGCGATTATTGGATAAACTCATTTTTGTAATATCAAGACAGCTGAACCCATTACTCAGATGCTGCGGTATTACTGAAGTACAGTTATGGCTTGGAGTCATCTCACTCATTCCCAATGAATTGACAGGCCGCTCTCACCAAAAACAAAATGACTTCATGGACCGTGCATTACATATGAAGAGATTGACTAGAAGTGATGTGACCTGAGCTTCAGTAGAAATTTTTTTTTTTTTTTTTTTTTATTTTAGCATTCGTATCCATTCTGCAACAAATCGTTGTGATTCTTTACCTTAAGCGTTCTGTTATTTTGTTTTACGTTCTAGGTGAAGAAAGTGCAAGGTTGTTGCAGATCATCAAAAACAGGGCTATTCTCCTTCAGTATACATTACTGTAAAAGTATGTTGGTTTTTGAAAAGTTTACAATCATTGAGACATTTCAGCTTTTGTTGACTTACACACCCAGCAGCCCACTTTTTCCACTGACTGCTTGATCATGAGTATGTGCCATGATGCGTGACCCAAACATAGAGATCTAACTGCTTGGAAGATAGAGACAGTTTGAGGCTGTCCATTCCAATTACATCCTCATAGTCATATCGGGTCAGTCCATGATTTTTTTTTTTTAATCATTTTTTAAATCATATTAAACTTGAGAAGATGTTAATTTTTTGTATTGCATTGGTCCTGTTCAACGTGCATGGAAAACAGAGTCAACTGTACAATTTATAACCCGTATATTTCCAAAAATGGTGGTTACCTCAATCCTTAGCTCTTCTCAGCTGATCCATAAAATTTACCATGAGTGTGGTTCAGTCTGTAAATAAAGTGCTCACTTCCAACATTATTTCCATAGACTAGGATAAGGATAAGAAGAGATGTTGAATTGTAGATCATGTCCTTGGCCGTGCTATGTTCAAGGAACCTTTAAGATGGCACTCCTTATGGCTCCATACTACAGAGAGATAGGCAATTCACGTGCCACCATATATACAATTGTGTTATGAAAGTACAATATTCTAGCCGACAAGGATCCTTATAGGAGAAAATATCTTATCTACAGATGAGTGAACTGTTTTGGATGGATCTAGATTCAATACAAATTTTCCAAAAGTTTAAAGGTTGTCCTGAACCCGACACTATGGGGTTACATAGTAGATGAAGTTGCTTGAAGACATCAATCCATCAAGTCTACAATCCCCTACAGTGTTGATCCAGCGGAAGGCTAAAAACCCCAGGAGGCTCATGCCAATCGCCCCATTTCAGGGTATAAAAAATTCCTTCCCGACTCCAATCTGGCAGTCAGTATAAAAACCCTGGATTAACGGGTAGGTTCATCACCTACAGACTGGATCGGAAATTATTACACTCTGGGGCCTCTTCAGACCCCAGGGTATAATAGGTGGAGGCCCATGGGACATGTGAAATAATAACATGTAGTTATACTCTCCTTCCCTCACCTCTTCTGGGGCTCCTCTCTTCTTCTAGCCTACTGGGTGACACCATGCGCCCTTGGATGCGCCCTGTGATTTGGGCCTCAGTGATAGTGAATTGAGTGGATAATAGCATTGTACCGCTGAGATTCTCAGGTAGCCGGTAGCTATGGCTTGTGGATGCTGTACTGGAAGTGATAGAATGGCTTTGAGACCCAAGAAAAAAAATGTTTACATCTTAATGAAAGGAAAGACATGATACGTAGAGGCCTTGCATTTTTCTGTCTCTTGTAGTCTACTCTAGATTTTAATTTTAGAAAATGCCCTCCTGTTGTTTTGGGCAAAATAATATTTTTGCTGTAATTTGTCAAAAATATTTAGGCCAACAGAATGAACAGTTTATAGTATATGTCTGCTGTTTATAAGGGATGAGTTCACAGGGAGAAGGCTAATATCCTGGTTTTGGTTCACAACTTGTACATTTTCTTTTTGTAGTTGAAAGTACAATTTTCTTACGTCTATAGAACAGCTGTTCGCAGTTGTCACAAAAAATTTTACATTAATTTCCAGATTTAAATTAATTCAACTTACTAAGGCCAGGTTCAAATCTGAGCTGCCGAACCATCTAAAATCAGCGGATGAAAAAGTCTTGCAAGTCCAACTTTTTCATCTAGCAGAGGTGGCCCAGGCAATTATCTTTTTTTTTTTTTATTGGTCGGGAAAAAAATCATATTCACTGGTCCCCAGGGCTCCGGTGTCCTCCCAGGGCGGTCTGGTCCTTCTGCTCCGGCATCTTATCAAAGTGAAAGTGCTTACTGGCTATGACGTCAAGGATCCCTTCCACTAAAGAGGCCTCAGGAAGAGACCCGTGATGTCACAGGTCGTGACATTTCCAGATCTTTGCTGAGGCTGCTGATTCTTGTCAATGATCACGAGTGGTGGAGACTTCCGCCACATGTCAACACTGTAATGACAAGACCGGACTACACTGGCAGGCACCGGAGCACCATGGAAAGGTGAGTATGATTTTTTTAAAATATTTTTCACCGCTCCTGGCTCATTTATAAATTAAACGGGTTGTTCATTTTTGCCTGGGCTACCCCTTTAAAGGGGCTCTATCAGCAGATTTATGGGTTATGAGCTAAAGATATTCCAGAATAGCCTTTAAAAAGTCTATTTAGGTGCTGCTATTAGGGTGAATTCACACTGAGTAAACGCTAGCTTATTCTGAACGTAAAACACGTTCAGAATAAGCGGCGTCTAAAGCAGCTCCATTCATTTCTATGGGAGCGGGGATACGAGCGCTCCCCATAGAAATGAATGGGCTGCTTCTTTCACTCCGTGCAGTCCCATTGAAGTGAATGGGGAGTGCCGGCGTGTACGCTCCGGCATGAGCAGAGCTTGCCGTATACGCCGGCACTCCCCATTCACTTCAATGGGACTGCACGGAGTGAAAGAAGCAGCCCATTCATTTCTATGAGGAGCGCTCGTATCCCCGCTCCCATAGAAATGACTGGAGCTGCTTTAGACGCCGCTTATTCTGAACGTGTTTTACGTTCAGAATAAGCTAGCGTTTACTCAGTGTGAATGCACCCTAAGTGTGTAAAAAGACCCCCCCTCGTTTTTTTTTTAATTACCTTGGTAATCGATATGTAAATTAGCTGGATGGTGTCAGCACCATTTTCCAATAGAGACCATTGCGAACTGGAGCATGCACAGTAGCACACCGGAGGGAGAGCTACTGTGCATGCGCATGCTTTCAATAGCTTTTAATAGAAACAGACGTGAGTAAGCAGATGGATGGGGGGCTTGGAGGCCTCAGTGGGAGACACATTCCAGCTAATTTACATATCGATTACCAAGGTAATTTAAAAAAAATGGGGGGCTCTTTTTACACACCAATAGCAGCACCTGAATAGCCTT
Organism: Leptodactylus fuscus; assembly: GCF_031893055.1. NCBI lineage: Eukaryota > Metazoa > Chordata > Amphibia > Anura > Leptodactylidae > Leptodactylus > Leptodactylus fuscus. Next base: position 256,960,146 of record NC_134266.1, on the reverse strand, counting down.
TTTAAATGCTATTCAGGAATATCTTTACCTCATAACCCGTATATCTGGTGATAGAGCCCCTTTAAGTTAAAAAGAATGGCCTTTTGATGGAGAAACCCAATAGATCCATTATAGTCAATGGTGTCCCTTTCTTTGTTTCCTCTGGTGTCTCCTATTTGTGGTCTGTTTTCCTTTCTTGTGTTCCTCTGACATATGGAAATTAAGCTTCAAATACTTCAACTATAAAATCTTTCGATGTCTTGATGTCAGTGCCTGTCCCATAGTCCTGGATGTCCAATGATGTTCTTTGCGATAGGTGTCCTACTCAGAAGAACACAGTAGATACTAAAATGGATCGGTCTCATGATGGATAACGACCGATCCTGAGGGACCCCATAGACTATCAAGGGGTCCATCAGCGATCCATAAATTAATTTTATTAATTTACATTTGAAACAAAGTTAAAAAAATTTTGTGCCATCAAACAACCCCTATAGTGTCTCAGCATCAACTAGAAAAAACCTCATGTTGGTTAAGTACGGTAGTTACAGTATATGTTAGAGCATAGGTAGTTATCTATCGCCAATGATCTGATTTCTTAGAATTCTACTTGTATATTGTAGTTCTCAACATTTACATTACATTCCTTTATTTACCATTTTATTGTTCAGAAATTGTTTAAGTTTTTTTATTCTATGTTGTGTTATTATTCCGCTGTTCTGTCTCTACATAGATCTTATAGAAACCTTTCCATGTAGATATTATTACTATAGAATGTAGAATACTTGAAGATCGTGAAGTTAATTAGTCTCTAGTTAAATGGAGCTTTATGAAAATAATTGGAATGTAGTCATAAAAATGGACTTTTATATTTCCTAGATGAAATATATGAAGTGATTGGACTCACTAAAATGAAAGAGTTTGGCTAAAAACGCAAATTAAATATTAAAAAAAATATATCAAATTGAAAAACTTTAGAATCTAATATTGTTAATTAATAATATTATGGGGACGTTCTAAAAATAACATAACTGTACTTTAAGAGTAGAAGACATTGAAAAAAGTTAAAGAAAAAAAATCAATTAAAGTAGGTTAAAGAAGTAGATGAAATTTTGTGAAACGGTATTATTCTCGGATTTCACTCGGAAACTGAGTGGAGAGCTCACAATTTCCGAACCTGAACTCTGATGTGAACCTAACCTTAGACAGGTGTGGAAAAATTCTGCAACGTAAGAATGGTTTCAGAAATAGAGGGGTTAATAGTTTATTTTTGTCACTTTACAAAATAAAGTGAATGAAGAAAAGAGAAACCTAAAACCCATCGATATTTGGTGTGACCTTTCCCTTCCATCAGTTCTTCTCGGTACTTGCAGACAGTTTTTGAAGGAGCTCGGCAGGGAGGTTGTTCCCGCTATCTTGGAGAACCAAGCACAGATCTTCTGTGGATGTAGGCATGCTCCAATCTTTTTTACCCTTCATGTAATCCCAGACAGACTGGATGATGTTGCGATCAGAGATCTGAAGGGGCCATATCATCATTTCCAATATATTGATGGGATTTAGATTTCTCTTTTCTCCTTCTACTTCAAGTTGTCAACAAAACATTGTTCCCCATTTGGACCCGAAGGACAGAAACCCAAACTCTAGTATGAACCAAATGTATGAATTAAAGATGAGCGAACAGTAAAATGTCTGAGGTTCGATATTCGTTTCGAGTAGCCCCTCAATATTCGACTACTCGAATCGAATATCAAACCCTATTATAGTCTATGGGGGGAAAATGCTCGTTTCAGGGGTAGGCAACGATGAAATTATACTTACCAAGTCCACGAGTGAGGGTCGGGCTGGATCCTCCGAGAAGTCTTCTCCTTTCAGCGTCCCCACGGCATCTTCCGGCTCTGAATTCACTCTGCCAGATATCGGGCCTGGGCAGGGCCGACTGCGCATGCCCGCACTACAAGCAGACATGCGTAGTCGGCTCTGCCCAGGCCCGATGCCTAGCAGAGTGAATGAAGAGCCGGAAGACGCCGCGGGGACGCTGCACGGAGAAGACTTCTAAAGGTAGGAGAAGAACCAGCGTTGATTGGCCAACTGTATAGCATTCGGCCAATCAATGCTGGTTCTGCATCAAACTTTTCCGTTCGAATAGCGAGTGGTACTCGATCGAGTACGAGTATTTCGAATACCGTAGTATTCGATCGAATATCTACTCAATCGAGTACTACTCACTCATCTCTAGTAAGAATGCTTAATAATGTTAATAGTTTATTTTTGTACTAACATTATTAAGTATTCTTACGCTAGGTTCACACTAGCATTTGGGTTTCCATCCTTCGGGTCCACGTGGGGAACTGAAAGACGGAAAACCTATCCGCTTAACCATTGGTTACACACAGAAACCCTCGGACCCTATAGACTATAATGGGTTCCACAGGGTTTTATACTGAAACCAGCGGAGGAAAAAAGTCCTCCTTGCAGGAGTTTTATGTTCACCGATTTTAAGCAAAATCTGAGACGGAGTCTTCTATGAAAACTCAAACATTACTGTAAACCTATCGTTACTTTGTAGCATTTTTCCACACCTGCCTAAATGGTTTGCCCAACACTGTGCGTCTAATCGAAATCCCACCAATCATTTTATTTGATGTCATGTTTTTATATGATTTTACCCTTTTCTCCTTCATGGTAAACTTTTTTTTAAGCCAGTGATGATCTAGAAAATAAATTGCTTTTCATAGTTGATTTTAATGAAAATTTTTAATATATTCTAAAATAAAGTTAGAGACAGAAGGATTCCTGTCTAGTATTGTCATCAACTGATACAGGCAATGAACCAAAAATATCATCTTCCACTCTGGAGAACTAGGCAAGTCTGAGCAATACACAGACAAACATTCATTTCAATGGTGTAATGCTCAGTTTCTCCTGGGGAGGCACTGCAGGAGAATTTAGCACTTAGGATCTAGCTGTCCCAAACGCCACAGCTGATCATTGGAGGTCCCACAAGCAAAACAACTTGAAATCAGCTGGAAAATAACTTCTTCCTGTCCAATCTGATTTCCATTTCAACGGTACAGTTCACATACTGTATGTCTGATCTTCCAACCTTTTTTCCGCTCCTGCTTATTTCAAAATCACAACAAACCTGATCCCATACTTTGCTATGGTGTCATGTTTCTATCTGGTGGCCTCAGTTTTTCCACCGGATGACTTCTTAAAGGAAGTCTGCCACCAGAACACAGCATATCAACCCAATCCCACTGATAGATAGGTCAGGGTCACCTGAATACAATGGTGTTTTCTCCTTGTAAATCGGTACCTTTGTTCCAAATATATCACCATTTTTGTCAATATGCAAATGAAAGGGGTAAGCCACAACTCCCATGGCTTGCTCCTCAAAGGATGCCCTGATCCACAACCATCTGATTCAGGTGACCCTGACCTATCTATCTTCAGTGATGGGTTCTGGTGATGGACTCTCTTTAAGGCAGATGGGAAAATGTTGCATATAGCATTTTTCAATCTGACGTTAAAGAGATTCTGCCATTAAAACACTTTCTTTTCTGGTTGACACATAGGAATAGCCTTAAGAAAGGCTATTCTTCTTCTACCTTTAGATGTCTTCTCTGCGCCACCATTCTGTAGAAATCCCAGTTTTTGCTGGTATGCATATGAGTTATCTCGCAGCACTGGGGGCGGGCCCCAGCTCTCAAACAGCACTGGGGGTGTTTCCAATGCTGCGAGAGAACTCTCCATCTTCTTCTGGAACATCCTCTTCACGTGCCTTCTTCCGGCGCAGTGAAACTTGTAGGCCTCGGGCACAGCCGACTGTGCATGCCCACAGGCCACAAGAAAATGGCCGCTTACTTACGGTGTAAGTGGTCATTTCTCTTGTGGCCGTGGGCATGTGTAGTCAGCTCTGCTTGAAGCCTACAAGTTTCACCGCCTGCGCCGGAAGAAGATGCATTAAGAGAACATTCCTGAAGAAGATGGAGGTGTCGCTGGAGAGTTCTCTCGCAGCATTGGGGATGCCCCCAGTGCTTGAGAAAACTCTTTTGCATACCGGGATTTCTACAGAATGGCAGCGCGGAGAAGACATCTAAAGGTAGGAGAAGAATAGCCTTTCTTAAGGCTATTCCTACATGTCAACCAGAAAAAAAAGTGTTTTAATGGTAGAATCCATTTCAATACCATACAACTATCTACTTTGTGTTTAGGCCAAACTTCTACAGTATATGTAAACCAATATTCCCTCCAAGTTGATGGGGGTAGTGATTCAAAAAAAATATGTAAACCTATAGTGGAGATGGAATACCATGGTTTGTAATGTACAAATTATGTTCTTCGATCACCAATAAAATAACACATTAAATATTTCAGGCAATTACAAAATGATCCCAATTTCCAATTGATAAAATTTTAGTAAAATTGTCGTAAAATTCTAAAATTCTAAAAATTAGCTCTTCTAAAAGTAATATGAAAATGCAGATGTCTAACCTAACTATAATCCATTGATGTTTCTCTGTGGTGTCTACGACATATCAGATATAGTAATTCTCTCTTCTTATTATCCATTCTTCTATCACTCAGCTGACCTTTTCTGAAGCCATACGAAACAAAGCCAGATTATCCATTACGGGGAGTGTAGGAGAAAATGGCCGCGTCTTGACTCCCGACTGCCCGAAGGCCGTACACACTGGGACTGCAATTAGACAAAGTTCAGGATTGGCTGTAATTGCATCGGACCTACCATAAAAACCAAATAATTTATTGAGTGCCTTAATTATACACTGTTGGTGAGTGAAATACAGCACAGACTGTGAGCCACATCATGGGAAAATCACTGAAGACCTAGAAATATTGCTGAGACCGGGAAGTACGTCCAAAAGCGCCAAACATCATCAGCAACAACGTGTGCATGAGCTCTGCTCGGAAACCCAAACTCAGATTTTATATCAGGAAAATGCATAATTTAGTTTTATTGGTGGGGGGAGGGGCGGGAAAGAGTATATTAGCAGCAACAAAATTTATCTTGGAGGGACTATTAAAACAGACTCGTCATTTAGCTTATTAAACTGTGAAGTGTGGGATCAGAACAATGGACAATTCTTCTGTTCTAATCAAGAAGGAAAATAGCTATAGAATTCAATGAAATTACTAACCAGTATATTGAGAAAAAGAAAAAAAAAAAAACTCCATGCATATAAAGGATGAAGCTCCAGTTGTTGAAATAGATCTCTTTAAGAATAACTGTGATAAAAAAAAACAAAGAAATAATAATCATGTAAATCCTGTGAAAAATAAAAAAAATAAATTATTTACAAATTTTTTTCTTTGAAATAAAAGAAAAAAAAATACGACATGCTTGCTTTTTAACTGATGTAAATGGAATAGAGTACAAAACAATTCTTTTTGTTAAAGTCATCTTAGGGAACTGTTCATTGCAATAATTAATTAAAAAAACGCCATCGATGTAATAAAAAAATTGAATTTTTAATTTTTTTTAATTTTTTTTTTTTTTAATTGTGGGTCAATTTTTTTTCCATTTTCATTTTGTCACAGAGACGTGTCATACATCTGTCTGAACCACCGGAAATATAAAGTTAGTTGGGTAGAGTCTCATCAGACTACGGGTCACTCCTGTTCCAGATATTATTTATAATCTTGTTCTGTGTATAAAAAAAACAAATATGTGGTTTTTGTACCCACTGAAAATAAAATGAAAATGCGTTCTTTCTAAGATGTTGCTATCTGGAGTTATTAAATGGGATCCTTAAAATTTTGGAGAAATTTGAGACGGTCGATGTAAAGTAATATAATGGCAAACCAACAGTGTTGACGTAGGTTAAGACGTTGGAGAAATCAGGGTGTTTTTACGATCACTGTGATATGTTTGATACACTCATGACATGTTTTTGGCTTCTTTGTATTGTAAATATAGTTGAAATTTTTTTTCATTTAACTGTGAAACATCTTTTATTCCTCGGAAGATCGTGGGCGTAACAGGTAAAGAGGGAACGGCTTTAAGTTTTGTCATTTTAATGGAATCAACATCATCCGTGTGTAAGTAAAAATTAAGAAAATATTACACCTTAATTTTCAAATTTAGCACAATTTTGTTGGGGAAATTTTTGAATTACGAGCAAATGGAAATTAAAGTGGAAATGAACAAAAAGTGACATATAGATATAGCACTTAACGTAATTGAACTTGACCTTTTGCATTCTGTGATAAGATATCACATTGTAAAGTGGGTACCACATACATAGTCAATGGATCTTATGCTGCAACAAGTCTTTAGACTAAGGCCCTACGTTGCGAAAAAGCAGTTTGTTGCAGATTTTGTTGCGGTTTTTTGAGCCAAAGCCAAAAATAGCTACAAAAGGAATGGGGAATATATAGGAACATTCTTATGCTTCTCCCTTTTACTCAATCCACTCCTGGCTTGGGATCAAAGAAACGGAACAAAATCTGCAACAACAACAAAAAAGCTGTGTTTCTGCAATGTGAGGCTTTAGCCTAAATGTGTTTTCCAGTTTTAGCAAATATGTGTTAAAATTTTTTAATGATATAAATTTCCAATATACCTTCTGTATTAAAGGGATTCTACCATTAAAATCACATCTTTTGTTGATCACACGTAGGAATTGCCTTCTTCTCCTTCCTTTAGATGTCTTCTCCATGCTGATGTTTGGTAGAAATCCCTGTTTTTGTCAGTATGCAAATGAGTTCTCTCACAGTACTGGGGGCGGTCCCCAGCACTCAAACAGCACTGGGGGCGTCCTCAATGCTGTGAGAGAACTCTCCAGTGCCGCCTCCATCTTCTTCAGGAACGGCCTCTCGGTGCATCTTCTTCCGGAACTGGGTTCAAACTTCTAGGCCTTGGGCACAGCCGTCTGCGCATGCCCAAAGGCCACAAGAAAATGGCTGCTTACTTACTTTGGAGATTTCTCTTGCAGCATTGGGGACGCCCCCCAGTGTTGATTAAGTGCTGGGGACTGCCCCCAATGCTACGAGAGAACTCATTTGCATACCGATGAAAACCGGCACTTGTACCGAACAGCAGCACAGAGAAAACATCTAAAGGTAGGAGAAAAATAGCCTTTCTTAAGGATATTCCTACATGAGATCGACAAAAAATTGGATTTTAATGGTAGAATCCCTTTAATTTCTCAAGCTTTTCTAGATCTCTGCTCACGGTCACTCTTGGTTTACTTCCAATGGATAAAAATCAGACCATGGTCATGTGATGGACACACACATGAACAGACACTTTGTCTTGCAATGAGCCATGCACCCTTGTGTCCATCCTATGACCATGGATTGTATGTCACTTGACCATGGACTGGTTTTTATGTATTGGAAATAAACAATGGATCACAGCAGAGATCTAGAAAACTGTGAGGAATTGATACAGAAAATATCAGCAGTCACTATAGTTCAACTAATATCTTATCTCCTTAAAGAGAGTCTGTCACCAGAACCCAGCATTTCAACCCAGACCCACCGATAGATAGGTTGTCCTAACCTATCTATCTGCAGGCTGATTTGATATGCTAAATTCTGATGACAGACTCCCTTTACAAGTTTATCATGGACAGCAACAGTGCTACACAGAACTGTTATTTAAATAATTCAAAAAAATAAGAAATTTAAGGAAAATTGAGAAAATTGCCTTAAAAAAATTAAGGTAGAGGAATTTTTTTCAGGCCTAGCCTACTGATTTAAAAACTTAGTGGAAATCTAGGATGAACTTATTACATATATATCATGATATTCAGTATTTTACATTCACAAAGCAATACAAACGCTTACTTCTGAAAAATAGTCTTCTCCATTTCTTAAAGAAAATAATTTCCTGCAATTCAGTCTGAACAGGCACCATACAACGATGTCCTGAAGTATCAGATCACTTATTCCTACAATAGGTAGTGCTAAAGCTCAATGACCCCATTCCATACTTTGCATATATAGAACGTGGAGATCGAAATCTACCAAAATTTTCTGCTATGAACTTGGTGAACTTAGTGCCCACTACTACCAACTATATATAAAGCAAATTTTTGTAGAATTTTTTGGCCTTTTGTGGTCCATATATTTATTGTTCCAATATATCTAAAATAAAACATTTAAGCCACGTCGCAGATCATCTTGATTAAAAAAAATAAGGGTTAGATAAGAAAAGATACTCCTTTAAGGGCTAGTTCACACAGAGTTTTTTTGGCAGTGGATTTGGACAAGGAATCCGCCTTAAAATCTGCTGCCAAAAACAGCTCCCATTGTAGTGGAAAAAAGAAGTGACATGCCCCTTCTTCCCGTGGATTTCGTGACTGACTCAGCCGCAGCGTCCGTGGCCCTCCCAATTAGGTCCATTCATTCGGGCCTAATCCGACGCGGAATGCCACAACGGGATGCCGATGCACTACATCGGCATTCCGTCTCGGCTAGCCACGCGGTATGTTCACATGTAGAATCCATTTTCCACCATGTGAACTTACCCTAAGGCTGAGTTCAGACAGGGCTATTTGGTCAGGATTTTGATGCGGAATCCGCGCCAAAATCCTGACCAAAAAAACACCTCCCATTGAAATCAATGGGAGCCGCTCCCAGGAAAAAGAAGCGACATGCTCTTTCTTCAGGAGGATTCCGGGGCTGATTCAGCCAGGGACGTCTGCCTAAAGACACTCCCTCCTGACTTGGCCCATTCATTTGGTCCTAATCCGGAGCGGAGTACCGAGACTGGATGCCGGTGCACTGCACTGGCATCGAGTCGCAGCTACCCATTTTTTGGTCCAGAATCTGAGATGGCCTCCACGTCACATTCAAGACCAAAAAACCCCATCTGAATTTAGCCTAATAGTCCCACCATGGGGAATTTCGGGAAATTCAGGGCTAGCAAAATAAGGGAACAGAAAGAGAAAAATAATACGAAATACAGGATCTGACCACACGCAGGCCTTGTTTGTAGTCTGTAAACATGGAAATAGAATACACAAATCATAGAATGTTTTTTAATTTTTGTTATTTTAGATGTAGAACACTTCAGAAAGTACATTTTTTGGTGATTTTTTAAAAAATAATTAGCAGAAATAATTCATAAATAATGGGGAAGCATCGAATGTAAAATAAAATTCAATGTTGTGACTTGACATGTACAGAAGAACCACATTTTATTTGGACCATTTCTATGTGATTCGTCTCCATCACTTTCCACCGTAATTGCACAAACCTTGTAAAATATTGTGTTAGTAAATAATATTGGACACATTCCAGATATTGGGGCCCTCACCAGTCATTAGATGGGGGATGGGGCTGACAACGATCTTCTTAAGAAAGCTCATCAAGGCCAGAAGGAGCCATAGGGACAAATTTTGTCCCAGCTCCTTCATTGTACTGATCAATGGAGTCCTCGGTAACAAAATACCCACAAAAACTATCTTCCAGCACGTTTCTGGGTCGGTGCTAGTGTTCTGTATGTGCAAGGTTCTAAAAATATTACTGTACATATGAAATATATTTTATTTAAAATAAAAATAAAAAAAATTAGGAAATAAGTATGTAGCACAAATACAAAAAAATAAAAATAAAAAACCCCAAAAGTCTAAAATGATCCACAAATATGTTAAATATTTTGTTACTAAGAGGTTTATATATATGAGAATCTATTTTCTTTATATTAATATCATGTTAAGAGTCTGCATGTGTATGAATATTTCAAGTTACTTTAGGGTAAACTTTTTGTTTCCAAAAATATTAAAGTTATGACTTTTTTGGGAAATATTCAGTGTAAATGTTATTGTTTGTAGACATTTTTGGCAAACTAGCACGGAACCGAATTTATGGTCGGTGTGAAAAATAAAAATTTGTATGGCGGGTTACTTCAATAGTTTGTGTGGATGAAATACATATTTGTGGCAGGTTATTTTTGGAACCACACTGTAATAACTTAATTCAACAAAATTTTGGGTTTCATTAACACTAGACAAAAATAATACACACATTTTTTTTTATTTAGAACAAATTTCGAAAATGGAAAAATTGTCCATTTTCTAAATGAAAAAAAAAAAAATTGATGATTCTACACAATTTTTATTTTTGAAGAAGCTTCCAATTTTGTAGAATTTTTTTCATTTAGTTTTTTGAACCTAAGCCAGTAGAGGGATTTATACTTTCCTGCTGGATCCAGTTATAAGTTTGGCTCAAAAAAACATAAAAAATTATAATGATTTTTTTTTTTTTTTTTTTTTAAATACTCTGTGTAAAACCATCCTTATGGGGGAAGCTAAGTGCAGTATTTGAAGGTTATGGATGATCCTTATCGATGAGATAGAAGAACATTATTAATGTTCAGTTCTGATACAATTTTTCTACTGTAATATAAAACTGTAGGCCACCTTACAGGCCTAAGATTAAAAATTTGGAGAGATATGACAAACTGCTAGACATGGAATCCACACAAGGAATATCTACTATGCATCTAAATTATAGTCTTGCTACTTTGCATGGCAGTGGATTGGGCAATAGATATCATGAAATGAGCCCGGAGGCCCCAATCATATGGTGGATTTGGCCCCAAAACCAGTGGTAGACTCTTCAATGGGAGGCAGAGAACGCAACGGGATGCTGAAAAAATAAGCGTCCTGCTCAATCTTTCCAAAGAGTCCACGGCTCAAGACTCCCTATTGGTTAGGCCCATTCATTGCGGCCTAGTCAGTGGTGGAAAACTGCAAAAGACTGTCGATGGGATTCCTCTTCATTTTCTGCCACGTGACCATACCCTAACTGTGGTCATAGACAACATTCTATCTTCTTTATCCTCAATGGTAATGCAGGCAAAGTGTTTTTTATATTTTTGAGGCATTTTTATAGCCTACCTTTGGCTGTCGATTGAATGCCGATTTGGCACATGTTGAGAATGGGAAGAGGTGTCAAAGCCAGTGCCAGATACATCTGGTGGGTTATTTGGTTCTTCTTTCCCCCCTGTTGTCGGAGAGTTGCGAGGTCTTGGTACACATCAGATGGTTGGCTGGCTCGGCCTACATTATAAAGAGGATCTGTCACCATGTACAAAACCCTAAGTGACATACCTCAATGTATTGCTGCCCCTGAACAATCTGGCTTCTACTAGTTCAAAAGATGTGGCCCCTGGAAGGTTCTATGCAAATTATCTATCATTTAAGTTAAGTTTTTAAGTAAGAAAAACAGTTACCACCCACTTGGAGAAAAAGTGCTAATTTGCATATAACCTTCCAGGGGGCATATTTTTTGAACAGGGGGACAAATAAAAATAAACTTATTCAGGGGGCGGAGGCAACCAACGTATGTCACTTTGCATTTTTTATTTGGTGACAGGCCCTCTGTAATGTGTAATGTGTCTTTATTGGTTTGAAAATTGACAAATCAGTTTCCCTTTATTATGACTTTGATTTTCTGAACGATTGTTTTAAAAATTTAAAATGTGAAATTGATATAAATTTTGTAAATGTTCATTTATAGAGTAATACTACATTTCTATTTTTGTTATTATTGTTTCAGGTGAAATCTAACAAATGGTCACATATTGTACATAACACGGCATAAAGCCTTTGGCCCAAGATATTCGATTTTGTTCGTTTTTTTGACCTAGGGATGTTATATATTCTCCATACCAATCAATAGAATAACATATATGTACATTATTTGGCACTGTATTCAATTTTTTTCACTGGGATAGAACACTATGTGATATATAGGTTATAAGACAGAGGGAGAGAAGCTGAGCTCTGTGATACATAGGGTTATATGATAGAGGGAGAGAAGCTGAGCTCTGTGATATATAGGGTTATATGATAGAGGAGAGAAGCTGAGCTCTGTGATATATAGGTTATATGATAGAGGAGAGAAGCTGAGCTCTGTGATATATAGGGTTATATGATAGAGGGGAGAAGCTGAGCTCTGTGATATATAGGTTATATGATAGAGAAGAGAAGCTGAGCTCTGTGATATATAGGGGTATATGATAGAGGAGAGAAGCTGAGCTATGTGATATATAGGATTATATGACAGAGGGAGAGAAGCTGAGCTCCGTGATATATAGAGTTATATGATAGGAGAGAAGCTGAGCTCTGTGATATATAGGGTTATATGATAGAGGGAGAGAAGCTGAGCTCTGTGATATATAGGGTTATATGATAGAGGGAGAGAAGCTGAGCTCAGTGATATATAGGGTTATATGATAGAGGAGAGAAGCTGAGCTCTGTGATATATAGGGTTATATGATAGAGGAGAGAAGCTGAGCTCTGTGATATATAGGGTTATATGATAGAGGAGAGAAGCTGAGCTCTGTGATATATAGGGTTACATGATAGAGGAGAGAAGCTGAGCTATGTGATATATAGGATTATATGACAGAGGGAGAGAAGCTGAGCTCCGTGATATATAGAGTTATATGATAGGAGAGAAGCTGAGCTCTGTGATATATAGGGTTATATGATAGAGGGAGAGAAGCTGAGCTCTGTGATATATAGGGTTATATGATAGAGGGAGAGAAGCTGAGCTCTGTGATATATAGGGTTATATGATAGAGGAGAGAAGCTGAGCTCTGTGATATATAGGGTTATATGATAGAGGAGAGACGCTGAGCTCTGTGCTATATAGGTTATATGATAGAGGAGAGAAGCTGAGCTCTGTGATATATAGGGTTATATGATAGAGGGAGAGAAGCTGAGCTCTGTGATATATAGGATTATACGATAGAGGAGAGAAGCTGAGCTCTGTGATATATAGGGTTATATGATAGAGGAAAGAAGCTGAGCTCTGTGATATATAGGGTTATATGATAGAGGAGAGAAGCTGAGCTCTGTGATATATAGGGTTATATGATAGAGAGAGAAGCTGAGCTCTGTGATATATAGGTTATATGATAGAGGGAGAGAAGCTGAGCTCTGTGATATATAGGATTATACGATAGAGGAGAGAAGCTGAGCTCTGTGATATATAGGGTTATATGATAGAGGAGAGAAGCTGAGCTCTGTGATATATAGGTTATATGATAGAGGAGAGAAGCTGAGCTCTGTGATATATAGGGTTATATGATAGAGGAGAGAAGCTGAGCTCTGTGATATATAGGGTTATATGATAGAGGAGAGAAGCTGAGCTCTGTGATATATAGGTTTATATGATAGAGGGAGAGAAGCTGAGCTCTGTGATATATAGGTTATATGATAGAGGAGAGTAGCTGAGCTCTGTGATATATAGGGTTATATGATAGAGGAGAGAAGCTGAGCTCTGTGATATATAGGGTTATATAATAGAGGAGAGAAGCTGAGCTCTGTGATATATAGGGTTATATGATAGAGGAGAGAAGCTGAGCTCTGTGATATATAGGGTTATATGATAGAGGAGAGAAGCTGAGCTGTGTGATATATAGGTTATATGATAGAGGAGAGAAGCTGAGCTGTGTGATATATAGGTTATATGATAGAGGAGAGAAGCTGAGCTCTGTGAATATACAGTTGTATGATATATAGAGAAAAGCTGAGCTCTGTGATGTATAGGATTATATGATAGAGGAGATAAGCTGAACTCTGTGATATATAGGATTATATGATAGAGGAGAGAAGCTAAGCTCTGATATATAGGGTTATATGATATAGGAGAGAAGCTGAGCTCTGTGATATATAGGGTTATATGATAGAGGAGAGAAGCTGAGCTCTGTGATATATAGGGTTATATGATAGAGGAGAGAAGCTGAGCTCTGTGATATATAGGGTTATATGATAGAGAGAGAAGCTGAGCTCTGTGATATATAGGGTTATATGATAGAGGAGAGAAGCTGAGCTCTGTGATATATAGGTTATATGATAGAGGAGAGAAGCTGAGCTCTGTGATATATAGGTTATATGATAGAGGAGAGAAGCTGAGCTCTGTGATATATAGGGTTATATGATGGAGAAGAGAAGCTGAGCTCTGTAATATATAGGGTTATATGATAGAGGAGAGAAGCTGAGCTCTGTGATATATAGGATTATATGATAGAGGAGAGAAGCTGAGCTCTGTGATATATAGGATTATATGGTAGAGGAGAGAAGCTGAGCTCTGTGATATATAGGGTTATATGATAGAGGAGAGAAGCTGAGCTCTTTGATGTATAGGGTTATATGATAGAGGGAGAGATTCAAACAGCTACAACAACATTGAGGACCTTTACACCACTTCCAACATCAAGTCTTTGTATTCTTCAATAGGTGCCACTCCACTCATTCCAGTGCAGTTGTAATTTTTTCTATAGCCCCCATTGTTCCTGGGCAATTCGGCCACCATAATGCTAATCAGGCTCTCTACTGGCAGATGGGAAGTCCCCACTACAGCCTTACACCGCCCTTCTGACAGGAGAGCCTGATTAGCCAATTGGACGCTGAATTGCTCAGGAACAATGGGGCTATAGAAAAAATTGCAACTGTGCTGGAATCAGTGGAGGGGGATCTACTGAAGGTGCCAGGAAAATATCTTATAGGTAAACTTGAGATCATGGAATAAACTGGTGCTGTTCATAAGAAAAAAAAAAAAGAATAGCATATAGCATAATTTCAGAATAGTCAAACTATCAGAAGGGGATCCATTGCATACAAATTATTGTTCACAATAGACATCGAAAAATAAGTAAATTCTGATTTGCAGTAAAAAAAAATGTGTCCACTGTACCAACATTGATATATTGTTCATTAAACAATAGAATATTTTTGAAGGTTTTTGTACACTATTGCTTTGGTTAAGGTTCGCGTCTTCTTCAGGATCTGGAATATTGTTGGTTTGCTGAATGATGATACATAACTTACTTGGCAACAAATGTTTCTAACTCCAGAGATTTTATAAAAAAAAACTACCAGACTAAGGCCCTAACTTTTACTGATCAAAAACAACAGACACCTCAACATCTTGACAGGGGAATATGTTGATCAAAAATACTTTGTACTTTCTCAATGGCTTTGTGATATGGTTTGATTAAATATTGGTGGCCACTGGAACTGAAACTGTGGATATATTCATGTAAACAAACATTACACCAAATAAAAGCCCTCACTTTATACAAAGAAAACGGGTTGTCTTATTTGTGGTTGTTTTTTGTGTTTTTGACATTTTATTCGGTGTGATATTGGGAACTTATGGCTTATGCGCATGGCCGTGTTGGTTTTCATAACCTGTAAAAAATGTCTTTCCCTCCAAGTGCATGGATGGCCCATAGGCCGGTTTCAGGCGACCATGCTGTGGGTCAGTGTGCTATCTGTGTATTTCATGGAGAGCACACTGACCCTTTCTTTTGTATGGGCCCGTACACGCGACCATGAAGGAGCTGCGGAAGCAAGGCCTGTGATCGGGCGGCACATTGGACATCCCCGTGTCCCCCATGTGCAGCCCGTCTGCAACCGGTCTTGTTCACGGGGCAGTGATTCATGGCCATGCGATGGTCATTATACATTATACATTATTGATTTCCAATGGGTCTCTATTCACATGCCACTATCTAGCCATTTTCAAGGACAAAGATAGTGCAGGTCAACAAATGACCATGTGAATATACACCTTGAATTCAATGTGTTGTCAAAACAGCAATTTAATGGCCATTTTTTCATGGGCGGGTCAATAAGCTCTTACATTCTACATTGAATTAGATTATATACAATATTCTTAGCTTCCTCAAGGCATGGCAACAATGTATCAGCTCAACCGCTTCAAAAGAGTCTGTTAGTAAATTGGTTTTAAGCTGATACCAGTACCTTATATAGGTGATTTAAAGGTCAGATCACACAAAGTTTTTTAGCAGCAGATTTTGAGGCGGAATCCGCCTCAAAATACGCTGCCAAGACCGGCTCCCATTGACTTCAATGGGAGCCGTTCGCTTCTAGCTAGCGGGAAAAAGAAGCTAGATGACCCTTCTCGCCGCCGACTCCACGGCTGAATCAGTCATGGCGTGAGGCTACCTCTCGATTAGGCCCATTCATTTGGGCTTAATCCGGAGCGAAATGCCGGGACGGGATGCCGGTGCACTGCTAGTCACAGCTAGTCGCAAATTCCTCAGTGTGGACTTACCCTTACCACTACAGAATATGTCTATGTTATTTGGCTTTGGAGCCCCATTTTTATTATTCTTTAAGCCCCAATTTTATTAATATGAAAAAAACGGGAAAGTGCTATGCCCAGGAACCTCGATCTAAAACAAAGACTAGCCAAGCTAAGACACTGCCCCCAAAAGATTTACCTAATATGCATATAAATAAAGGGACAATTTACATGACAATGGGCCTCAAAAGCTGAGAACAAAGACCTATTTGGAAACTGGAGAATCACCTCCACACTGCATTCATATCCCTGCAGCTCACAATATTGATTTTAAAGATTTCTTTGTCTCTGCTACCGTGTTTCCCCGAAAATAAGACAGTGTCTTATATTAAATTGTCACCCTAAATATAGGACCTGTCTTATTTTCGGGGGACGTCTTATTACAACCGGCAGTCATGCCGGCACTTCCTTAGCAGAGCGCCGGCATGACTGCCGGTTGTAGGTAGTGTAGGGGAGGGGGGGAAGGTATCATACTTACCTTTCCATTCTTCCTAGCATCGCTGGTGCTGCTGTTCATCCCGGCAGTGGTGGGTGGGACTTAGCGATCCCCACTTCACTGACACAGCAGCCGTGCTCAGTGCTCCGTGTGCACAGGAAAGCCGGCTGCTGCCTCTGGGATGAGCTGGGAGAGCTCATCCTACAACAGCAGAGACTGACACAGCAGCCAGCAGGATGCCATGCTCTGTGCTCCGTGTGCACAGCAAAGCCGGCTGCTGTGTCAGTGAAAGGGAATCGCTAAACCCCGCCCATGAAAGCTCCGCTAAGCCCCACCCCCAAAACCCGCCCACCACTGCCAGGCATGCCTTATTTTCGGAGGGTTCCTTATATTAGGCAATTCAACAGAAACCCCCTGCATGCCTTACTTTTGGGGGTGTCTTACTTTCGGGGAAACACGGTAAGACTCTGCTAATCCCATACATTACATGGATAGCTAGAGACAGTGCCATCTCTACATGCCACCGGGCTGAGAGATCTTACATATATAGTCAGGGAGGCTGAGCTATGAACGCCACCATTACATCTATGACAAGAGCTGTCTAATCATCATCAGTAACTGCGAGAGGAGATTGTGTTCCCCTTTTAGGCTAAAGCCCCACATTGCGAAAATGCAGCTTCCTTAATTGCAGATTTTGTTACGGAGTGGATTGGACAGAAAGGAGAAATATAAGAACTTCCTATACATTTCCCATTCCCTCCGTAGCCATTCTTGGCTTTGGCTTAAAAAACTGGAGCCAAATCTGCAACAAAAGAAGCTGCATTTCTGCAATGTGAGGCCTCAGCCTTACTGTGGAAAACCTGTGGAGTACAGTCCAGAAGGAGATGATATGGTCCCCCCCCCCAAAAAAAAAAACAAAAAACTGAAGATCCTCTAACAACCAGTTTGTATATTGGCACAATGCCATGGTCTCCCCTGGTGGCCTGGTTTGGATAGGTCACTGCTAAGGAAAGCCAAAATCCATCACAGTCAGAGGTACAGGGGCTAACAAAGATCTTCTGTCCCTTTAATTCTGTCCCCACTAATAAAAAGTGTCCATCATTGGTATATGGTAAATAACGTGTCTAAGTGAGAAGTGACAGATATTCTCCGTAGATTGTTTCATCGCCTTTTGGATGTTTCAGGTCTCCGAATGAATATCTTATCCTTCTTTAATTTCCCTCCTCTTCGATGATCCAGCACCAGTGTAACATAAGATTTGCAGATCCGATATTTCGGGCTCATAGTAGAAGCCAGCGGCCTCTCCTTGTTACATTGATTTACTGAACTTGGTGTTGGTTACAATGTAATTGACTTCCAAATGTTCTGCAGATTTTCATGCAAATGCATCTGTCACTTTATGGGCACATCATACTGTGTTTACTGCCTGAGAGTCTTTTTCCATCTGATTCTTCTTGTTTGTCCATTCTCATTGCTCATAAAACATCAAACAAGATGTTTAAGAATAACAAAGCCGGATTCTTCCTCTTGGCAAATAGTTCTAAAGCACATCCAAGGTCCTCCCCCCTAAAGAACCGAATGTCATACTGGCGACGTGATACCAGGTCGGATGGCTTGGGCTACAATTTCTATTATTCTATCTTTTCTTGGTTAAGGCTAAGGCCCCACGTAGCAGTGAAAACGCGTCACGGGAAAAATCGTGATGGGAACTCATCGCGATTTTTCAGACAACACTTTTCACAGAAAGTCCATAGAGTTTTTTTTCCTGTGGACTTTCTTCTTCTATACTATCTATACGGTAACCCCTGGAGTTTCTGTAGGTGTAATTGGCATGCTGAGATTTCCAAAAAAGATTTAAATCTGTAGACAAATACAAATGTAACAATTTTGCAAGTAATTCTAAATTTTGTAGAGTTTAAAGATTTTCTCTAACCATCTAAGGGCCCATGCACGTGATGTAATGCGGCACTCATTCTGACACGTAAATACGTGTCAGAGTCAGCGCTACAAAACAGAATCCCATTGATTTCAATGGGTTCCGTTTAACGCGCGCTACGCATTGAAATCAATGGGTTAAAAAGCCTCCCATTGATTCCAACGTGTAGCGCGCGTAAGACGGAACCCATTGAAGTCAATGGGATTCTGTTTTGAAGCGCTGACTCTGGCACGTGTTTACATGTCAGAATGAGCGCTGTGTTGCATTGTGTGCACGGGCCCTAAGGCTGGGTTCACACAGCGCTGGACCTCACATGAGGCGACCTGAAGCGTCCGCTTCAGGCGGCACTATGCCGGGGCCCCGGGGAAGGGCGGCATTTTTGCTGACCTAAGCCAGTTCAGGACAAGCTGTCCTGGACTGGCTTAGTGTCACCGTCTCAGCAGCCCGGCACAGGTAGAGAGCGGTGAATTGGGGCGGCCCTGTGGATGCAGCGCTGCTCCAGCGGCCGCCCCTCACGCTTAGCAGGTCCTCTCCATGCCTGCTCTCTGCCTGCTAACGACGCTCTCTCTGCTCGGCCCTGCCCCCTCCACTCGGTTCCACCCCCTCCGTTCCGCCCCCTCCTCTGACATCCGCCTCAGGCGGCACAAACCCTAGGTTCACTCCTGGGTTCATATCTGCACTTGAAAACCATTCAGGCGTTCTGTTCACCCAAATGCAGAAATGGATACTCGATGGAGCCCCATTATAGTCAAAGAGGTCCATGGGTTTCTGTGGGTAACAGCTTTTTAAGGGAATTAGGTTTCCGTTTTTTGGGTCCCCAAGTGGACCCAAGCGCAAGTGTAAACCTAGTTTAAGTAGTGACATCCAGTGGCGTAACTAAAATCTTGTAGACCCCGGTGCAATCTTTTATCCAGCACTCCCTACCTCATCCCTACAGCAAATTCTTGATAGTGATGGTTAGGGGAGCTAAGGAGTTTAATCCCCCTTAGTGTGGTTCGGGTAATCTGTGGGTCTCCTTGGCTTATGGGCCAGATGGAAGATGCAATCTCAATAGTGATGCCATTAGGCTCCTGAGCCTCGATGCGACTGTACCCTCTGCACCCCTTCAAGTTACGCCCCAGGTGACATCTGTCATCTTGGTTGGTTGTCAATGGATATGACCATAAATACAGGAATGTCCTATGGTCTGGGACGTGCCAAAAACCAGCCATGTGGACAATCTTTCCCTATGGGCCCTACGACTTCTGTATAGGCAGTCAATATAGGCAACATTCAGCTCCAGGACAAAACTGAGTGCCGTCTATAGAAAGCGCTTGCGGTCACTGCAGTAAGAATATGCACGGCTCATTATTAGTCCTGTGTAATACAGCCGACAGACAGATCAGCCAGTGGCTATTAATATTAATACACACAACTCACAAAAAACAATATCTTTGCATAGAGACGTGTGGACGAGGATGAAGCAGTAATGTAAATCTGTAGTACACAATGACCTAAAAAAGAAACATTCTCCCCGTGATATCGGATCAGATTCATGAATATATTTCCCCACCAATCTCCGCAGCACAAGTAACTTTTACATTACACCTTGTGGCTATTTGACTTGCAATGAACCGTACAGCTTAATTAATAAGGACAGTCTGAATTGTAGCCGTATTGATTTGGTTTGCAAATAGAAATTCCCGCAGGATTCAGATTTCTGAGAGTTTGCAAGGTAGCAGAACATTCAGACGACGCTCTCAGCACTTCGGAAGGAGGGCAGAATTTTCAATAAGGGAGATATTTAGCAAGTTCATCCATTTACAGGAAAATATAAAATGTGTAGATGTACGGATCAATATGACCAGCATATATATCGTTCTGGATTCCTTGGGGATACCAGAATACAAGAAGATCAGGAATATACATAGACGAGATCAAGCTGGTCACCATTTAAGTGCCAAATTTTTCCAAATGGACTCGGTGTTTGTTTTCCCCTATTCATGACCCTTGAACCAATTCTCTCTTCAACTCTAAAGTAACCACATGTTGATCCACCATAGTAGAAATGTGTTCAATGTTGGCCCATCAGATAAAATTATTCTTTGGGCCCACCAACTACGTTTAGGATATAACTTGTACCAACCTACAAAATTGGACGTCTTCTGCTGGATCAATATTGTGTTAGAGTCTGGGCCCACCGGAGGATCCTCAGGTTGTCCAGTGGGCCAGTCCGCTGGTTGTGTCCTCCATTACCATAACTCGAACTTGATTAAAGGTTCCAGTTCAATACAATATTGCAACATGATAGCGAAACCTTTAACAGGTTTCAATTCATAACACAACCACTGGTCAGCCACTCATAGATCCTCGCACCCCAAGGAATAGTATTACAACGGTGCAGCAGAAGACAACCCAATTTAGGAGCGACCTACTGGAAACACCTTAATGAAAAGAATAGCGAGGGCCCCATAACTAGCATGTTACAGCAATATGTAGATACCATTATCTATATGCCTCTCCCACATCACCCACCCGGTCGCCCAGCCTAGCCCCCCATCGGATATGATGGAAATGGTGATAAGGCTCCTTGGTAAGAATGTAGCCTTCATGTTCATGGTAGACCTATAGGGGTCCAACTCTCACACCACGAAAGGGGCCAAAACTTTCATGCGCATGCTGCATCCCCTTCATTCTATACATTGTACATTTTCTTGAGCATCAGGACCCCTGTACAGAGCGGATTGGTTGGGGTGCCTACCAACTAACATTGATGACTTATCTTTGACAACGTTGGATAACCCCTATAGCTTCAGAGACTTTGTGTTGTCCTTGGCCCTAGATATCGGTTCCTAGAAATGGAATCCATATACCCAATATGAACAGTGCACCAGAAGTCGTTGTCCAGTCTCACTTTATTACAATAACGAATCTGTTGGTGACGCACAAAGTGATGAATTGGTGGGTGGGCGTCCATGAATAATCTCCATAGGTTGTGACATCAGGAAAGTTCCTGATATATTCTATGCACTTTAGCGAGGGACGTTCCCCTGTAACAAGGGCAGATTTATGCGGCTCCATATACCTGACACAATAGAAGCTGCTTTATGTGTCGGCCTATAAACAATTCTATTGTGAAATTACCCGTGTTAACATTCATTAGTGGAGATCAGAAGATGACGCGGCTTGAAGAATGCATGAAATTATTATTTCGTTGGTTCAGTGCTACAGGGCACATTCATCTAAATGGAAAATACAAGAGATCATAGATTAAACCATAGAAGCAGAAGTTCACATAAATAATACTACTTCAAAGACTCCTTAAAGGAGCACTCCAGTGAAATATTTTTTTTCCATCCCTGGTCCCCTCACCTTCTCAGCTCTGCACTTCTTTTATGTATATTGCTCTGTTTCCTTCGTAGTTGACCATCCTTTCTGTTTCTGACCAGACTCCATCGGGCCATACTATCAATCCCATGATGCCTCAACACAGTATCACTTTTGCAGCTATAGACAGTACCTTATTTTCCCTCTGGAGTAGAGTGTTCTCTGTTCTCCTAATAATCTAAGAGACTGTAAGTATACAGTCAGGGAGGCTGAGCGATGATCTCATTCATTATAACTGTGTGACGGGAGCTGTCTCATAATCAGCATTAGTTAGTGATAGCTGTTTTTCCCCTCTGTGCCTTACTGGTACAACCCATGCAATTTTATTTATACATGAGCAATAGCCTAGGTTGAGCCACATTGATAACAGAAAGGGCCCCTTTCCAATAGAAGTCTGCCCAGGGGAGGTCCGTAGAAATATGTCCTGGGCATCTGTTGTTCTGGTGTCATTTTTTGGCCTGCAGCTGATGTCATGGATTCCACTAAGGGAGAAACCAAATGTCTCCCCACTGTCAGAAGGGCAGTCCTTACTGCTCAGTATCATTGCTAGGCTGTGAGGAATATTCTCCTGACAGTACAGGTCTATGGAAGGTTACAGTCAGGGGAGGCATTCCTCACACCTCAACGATGACTGTAAGGCCCACCCTTCTGACAGTGAGGAGATATCAATGCCAAAATTAAAGGCACCGATATCTCCAGTCCAGTGTGCTAAATTCAGCGCAGTGTCTGCTTTCTAATGGTATATAAACCCGCACATCTATGAAGACATGAAAGATCCTCTTTAAGCTGTTATGTGGTCACTCTGTGATGCTATTATTTGGGCACTGTGTAGTGGCGGCTATGTAGACATGGTGTTACTATTATGTGGGCACTGTGTAGTGGCGGCTATGTAGACATGGTGTTACTATTATGTGGGCACTGTGTAGTGGTGGCTATGTAGACATGGTGTTGCTATTATTTGGGCACTGTGTAGTGGCGGCTATGTAGACATGGTATTACTATTGTGTGAGCACTGTGTAGTGGCGGCTATGTAGACATGGTGTTACTATTGTGTGGGCACTGTGTAGTGGCGGCTATGTAGACATGGTGTTACTATTGTGTGGGCACTGTGTAGTGGCGGCTATGTAGACATGGTGTTGCTCTTATGTGGGCACTGTGTAGTGGCGGCTATGTAGACATGGTGTTGCTCTTATTTGGGCACTGTGTAGTGGCGGCTATGTAGAAATGGTGTTGCTATTATTTGGGCACTGTGTAGTGGCGGCTATGTAGACATGGTGTTGCTATTATGTGGGCACTGTTTAGTGGCGGCTATGTAGACATGGTGTTACTATTATGTGGACACTGTGTAGTGGTGGCTATGTAGACATGGTGTTACTATTATTTGGGCACTGTGTAGTGGCGGCTATGTAGACATGGTGGTGCTATTATGTGGGCACTGTGTAGTGGCGGCTATGTAGACATGGTGTTGCTCTTATTTGGGCACTGTGTAGTGGCGGCTATGTAGACATGGCGTTGCTATTATTTGGGCACTGTAGTGGCGGCTATGTAGACATGGTGTTACTAGTATATGGGCACTGTGTAGTGGAGGCTATGTAGATATGGTGTTACTATTGTGTGGGCATTGTGTAGTGGCGGCTATGTAGACATGGTGTTACTATTGTGTGGGCACTGTGTAGTGGCGGCTATGTAGACATGGTGTTGCTATTATGTGGGCACTGTGTAGTGGTGGCTATGTAGACATTGTGTTACTATTATGTGGGCACTGTGTAGTGGCGGCTATGTAGACATGGTGTTGCTATTATTTGGGCACTGTGTAGTGGCGGCTATGTAGACATGGCGTTGCTATTATTTGGGCACTGTGTAGTGGCGGCTATGTAGACATTGTGGGTCGCTTCTGCTTAGACACTCTACAGTATATTAGTTTTGCAGTATATGGTGGTAATGTCACTGTATGGCATTCCTATTTGGCCCATATATGGCACTGTTATTTGGGCACCATACTCTATGACACTTACAATTAACCACTGCATGGTCTGGGTATTTGTAGGAGGGCACCAACAGATGGTATAAAATTATGGCATTTTTAGGGTTCGTCACCCCCAAACCACTAATATTCTGGGTCTCTTCTCAGTGATTGGGCCTCCGCCCTCCCCAGGGCTGACATCATTCAGGAGTCTGGAAGAGGCCTGAAGAAGATGGGGACCTGCACCTGACCCCCTGACAAAGCCCAGAAGAGGTGAGTAACACTGTTATCTATGAGGTTTATGCACCTCCCCTGGCCCTCTACTTGTTATACTCTGGGGTCTGAAGTGACCCCAATGTATAATAATAGCAGTTCTGATTTGTCCATAACTAAGTTGAAACAACACTAAATAAAATATAGAAGCAGGACAACACATGGTATCCCAGCATTTAGTGATATGGTTGGTGGGTATGTGTAAGTCAACCTCTGCTATACAGGGCAATACCATATAGATGTGCCATTGACTTACCCCCTTTCTGGGTATCATGTAGAGGTGGTGAAGTTCACTGCTGGGGACCACTGATGATAAATACAGGTAAGTAGGATCCATACAATGCGTATATAACACCAATGGCAAGTGAAAGGGTTAATATGAGTGCACATATTACAGGGATATGCCTATAACGTGCCGTAAACCAAAGTATACAGGGATTGCGGCGAGTCATTAGGACGCTCCGAGTCCCCGACTCCATGACAGGCTTTATGATCAATAGCTTTTGATTCATGGGTCTCATTAAATATTTCCAGGACCTAATTTTAAGAGGATAATATTGAGGTTTATCACTATCATCTGTCCGGTTATCTGCCATCATGTGAAATGATCTCAAAATAACAAATCGATAATGTAAAAATGAACAGACAATATGTCTTTACCTTCTAGCGAGCGTCTCTGTAGGGGGATTATATCTGAGCTTACCGCATAGAGCATCAAAGCAGAATATAAATAAGAAACAAGGCAGTATGGATGACGGAAAGAAGACACAGCTAGCAAAGTCATCTCTGCTACATCCGAGCTCATATCTATCTATCTATCTATCTATCTATCTATCTATCTATCTATCTATCTCCTATCTATCTATCTATCTATCTATCTATCATCTATCTATCTATCTATCTATCTATCTATCTATCTATCATCTATCTATCTATCTATCTATCTATCTATCATCTATCTATCTATCTATCTATCTATCTATCATCTATCTATCTATCTATCTATCTATCTATCTCCTATCTATCTATCTATCTATCATCTATCTATCTATCTATCTATCATCTATCTATCTATCTATCTATCTATCTATCTGTCTATCTCCTATCTATCTATTTAATTATCTATCTATCTATCTATCTATCTATCTATCTATCTATCTCCTAACTATCTATTTATCTATCTATCTATCTATTATCTATCTATCTATCTATCTATCTATCTATCTCCTATCTATCTATCTATCTATCTATCTATCTATCTATCTGTCTGTCTATCTATCTCCTATCTATCTATTTATCTATCAATCTAATTATCTATCTATCTATCTATCTATCTATCTATCTCCTATCTATCTATCTATCTATCTACGCTGCAGCACTGGTGTGGGGAGACGTCAGGCCGTGCTGAAGCTGATCAGCTTGGGGGACAGACAGCACACTGCCTCCGAGGTGAGGGATGCCCTCCTCGATGAGACGGCAATATGGTTTTCGCTGCTGCACCTGGGCCCAGGCATGGTCGTGTGTGATAACGTCCGGAACCTGGTAGCGGCTCTGGAGCTTGCCAACCTCCAACACGTTCCATGCCTGGCCCATGTGTTCAATTTAGTGGTGCAACATTTTTTAAAAACATACCCAAATGTACTCGAGCTACTGGTGAAAGTGTGGCACTTGTGCGCCCACTTTCGCAAGTCTCCAGTAGCCGCTGTTAGCCTCCGAGGCCTCCAGCAACGCCACCATCTGCCAGAACACTGGATGATGTGCGACGTTCCCACACGCTGGAACTCGACATACCACATGTTGAGTAGAGTGTGTGAGCAGCAGAGACCCTTGATGGAGTACCATCTCCAAAACCCAAGTGTTCCTCATAGTCAGCTCCCGCAGTTTCTGCACCATGAGGGGCCATGGATGGCAGACTTATGCGAGATCTTGCGTGTCTTTGAGGAGTCAACCATGAGGGTCAGCTGTGATGACGCACTCCTGTCACAATCCCACTCCCGTGTGTGATGCGAGAATCCCTCATCGCCATCAGGGATAACGCATTGTACGCTGAGGAATCGGGCATAGGAGTAGAAACATCCCAGCAGGATAGTCATGGCACACTCCTGTCTGCTTCACATCATATATTGAGGGAGGAAGAGGAGGAGGAGGATGACGAAGTGGCAGATGATCTCATTGTCACACAGGAGTCTAGCGGGGAAGTTCAGTGGGTCCCATTGCTGCAGCACCGTTGGGGCGAAATGGAGGAGGAGGTGGAAGAGGAGGAAATGGAGAGTGAGCGTTCCGCTGGGGGCAGCGAAGTCATGCCAAGTAACACTCTAGCACACATGGCTGAATACATGTTTTAGTGCTTTTCAACTGACAAACGCATTGTCAAAATCCTGGAGAGCAACGACTACTGGATTTTTGCAATCCTCGCCCCCTGGTATAAAAATAATGTTTGTAATTTTATTCCAGTAGAGGGGAGGGCCAGTCGCATGAGTGATTGCCACAAGCAACTGGTGCAGAATATGATGGAGATGTTTCCATCAACTCTCGTTGGCGGCACACAGGAGAGTTCCTCCAACAGGCGAAAAACTGCTATCCGGTCCACACACGGCAGGGATACACTCTCCAAGGTTTGGGACACGTTAATGGCACCCACTCGCCAAACTACTGCCACCGAGGGGCCTAGTGTCACCAGGAGGGACAAGTATAGGCGCATGTTGCGGGAGTACCTGGCCGACCATAGCCCTGTCCTCTCCGATCCCTCTGCGCTCTATACTTATTTGGTCTCCAAGTTGGATTTGTGGCTGGAACCTGCGCTGTACGCATTGGAAGTCCTTTCCTGCCCTTTAGCGCAGCCGGTGGCATAATTACGGATAAGCGCAGCCGGCTGTCAGCTGACAGCTCTGACTGGCTGACTCTGATCAAAATGAACAGCCACTGGATAAACCCATCATTTTCATGTCCACCTGTGTCAAGCACCCCGACATGAAGTTTCATGTGTGTGCTCACCCTCTACAATTCCTCCTCCACCTCCTGCACCATCAACATATGCTCCTACTAGGCTCAATCCACCCTGATTCCCCCCAACTCTGCTGGTTAGAGGCTCAACTCACTCCAAGGGCCAAAAACACTGCCGGTGCAAGGCTCTACTCACTCTAAGGGCCTAAAACTCTGCTGGTAGCTTAGCTTAAGGGCCTGTAACTTAATTTTGAATGGGCTCACGTTAAGGGCCATAAAAGTGAATTTTGGGAGGTCTTACCACATCACACACACACACACACACACACACACACACACACACACATCCACAATGACAGTTCCGGGTGGGTACTGTTGGATTTCCCATTGCCTATTCCATCTGTGGTTGTCATGGGCAACATGATTTAAAGGGGTGCTTGTTAAGGTTTCATTAGAGTAAAATTTGGGTTTCTGTCCATCCAATTGGGCAGTAAAGACGTTTTCCAGGTATTTTCCCACTTTGATAGGGGTTTTTTTGAATGTGGGAAGTGTGTAGTTGTTAGGCTGTGATAGTGGGGTAATACAGGGACTTAGGCATGTTAGATGCCCCCAGACATGCTTCCCCTGCTGTCCAAGTTGCATTTTAGAGGTGTTGTCATCATTTCCTGGGGTGTCATAGTGGACTTGGTGACTCTCCTGAGTTGAATAGTGGGATCCCCTGAAATGAAGCATTTTCTCCCATAGAATATAATGGGGTTCAATATTTGATCGAATAGTCAAATATTGAGATGCTATTCGAAACAAATAACGAATATCGAATATTTTACTGTTCGCTCATCTCTAACGTTAAACTCTATCTATCTATCTATCTATCTATCTATCTATCTATCTATCTATCTATCTATCTAAGGCTTTTTGAAACTTTTCACTCCTTACTCACACCCAAGGTACAGATGCCATTCACAGACCTTAGTGCCGATGACCTTGCCACTTATTTCCATGATAAAATTAATAAGATCCGTCAGGAAATTACTGCCCAAGCCCCAGGTGGCATTGATAACCTCATCATCCGCACTTCAGCCTGTCCATTCTCATCTTTTGAACCTGTTACAGAAGAGGAAGTCTCCCAACTACTTTCTTCATCTCGCCCTACAACCTGCAGTAGTGATTCCTTCCCCTCACACCTTCTCCAATCTCTGTCCCCTGCTGTCACAACTTACCTTACTAAAATATTTAACCTCTCTCTCTCTTCTGGAATCTTCCCATCCTCCTTCAAGCATGCTGTTATAACTCCGCTGTTGAAAAAACCCTCCCTGGACCCATCCTGTGCTGCTAACTATCGACCCGTCTCTAACCTCCCCTGCATCTCTAAACTCTTGGAACGCCTGGTCTATTCTCGTCTAATCCGCTATCTCTCTGCTAACTCTCTGCTTGACCCCTTACAATCTGGTTTCCGTGCTCTGCACTCTACTGAAACGGCTCTCACAAAAGTCTCCAATGATCTCCTGACGGCTAAATCCAATGGTGACTTCTCTCTTCTTATTCTACTGGACCTCTCTGCAGCCTTTGACACTGTTGACCATCCTCTCCTCCTCACTATGCTCCGCTCAGTTGGCCTCAATGACGCTGCGCTCTCCTGGTTCTCCTCTTTTCTCTCAGACCACACTTTCAGTGTATCATTTGCGGGCTCTGTTTCCTCCCCTCTTTCCCTTGCTGTTGGGGTTCCTCAGGGCTCGGTCCTAGGCCCCCTGCTCTTTTCTCTTTACACAGCCCCCATTGGACAAACCATCTCCAGATTTGGCTTCAGGTACCATCTTTATGCTGATGACACCCAATTATACACATCTTCCCGGGACATCACCCCTGCACTCATACAGAACACCAGTGACTGTCTCTCTGCTGTCTCAAATATCATGTCCTCACTCTATCTGAAACTAAATCTCTCCAAGACTGAGCTACTACTGTTTCCACCATCTAATAGATCTGTCCCTGATATATCCATTGCAGTCTCAGGCCTTACTATAACTACTAGGCAGCATGCCCGCTGCTTCGGGGTCATGTTTGATGCAGACCTTTCCTTCACCCCTCATATTGAATCACTCGCACGTTCATGTCACCTCCACCTCAAAAACATCTCCAGAATACGCCCTTTCCTTACCAGAGATACACTAAAGACACTTATTGTCTCTCTGATTCATTCTCGCCTTGACTACTGTAACTCCTTACTAATCCGTCTTCCCCTCACTAAACTCTCCCCTCTACAATCTATTCTGAATGCAGCGGCCAGGCTCATCTACCAGGCTAGACGCTACAGCGATGCCTCTGGTCTGTGCCAGTCGCTACATTGGCTGCCTATTCAATATAGAATAAAATATAAAGTTATCTCCCTCCCCCACAAGGCTCTCCATAATGCCGCACCTCCCTACATTTCCTCCCTCATCTCTGTCTACCGCCCAACCCGTGTTCTCGGCTCACTCAATGACCTAACACTTACATCCTCTATTATCAGAACCTCCCACGCTCGTATACAAGACTTCTCCCGAGCTTCACCACTTCTCTGGAATGCTCTACCCCGGACAATCAGATTAACTCCCAATTTCTACAGCTTCAAACGCAAACTAAAGACGCATCTTTTCAGACAGGCTTATCACAATGTCTAACGTAAACCCTTAACCCTCCTCTGTCCCCGCTCCCACACTTCCCCCCATGATATGATGTCATCTAAGGATAACTTTTTCTGTCCAAGCTCCATCCACATGTTACAGGACACGACTGTCAACTGCTCATAAAGTCTTATGTTTATGTAATGACAGTCACCTCTATTACAAAAGTGTCTGAATACTGTATAAGCAATGCCGCCCCTGCTACCTCTTGTGTCACCCCCTCTACCTTATAGATTGTAAGCTCTTGCGAGCAGGGCCCTCAGTCCCATTGTGTGAAATGATTTTCTTTGTAATGTATCTTTCTGTCTGGATTTGAACCCTACAAATTGTACAGCGCTGCGGAATATGTTGGCGCTATAGAAATAAATTTTTTTATTATTATTATTATTATTATTATTATTATTATTATTATCTTCTATCTATCTATCTATCTATCTATCTATCTATCTATCTATCTTTCTATCTATCTATCTATCTATCTATCTATCTATCTATCTTTCTTTCTATCTATCTATCTATCTATCTATCTATCTATCTATCTATCTATCGCTTTGTCTATCATCAATCAACATGATAAGACATACTATTTGATGGTACATTCCATATTTCAGTAACATTATATTTTACATTGTGGAACTTTTCATAACTTTCCTAAACAGTGACACTAAACAAGTACAGGAATTTTCTTATCTAAATGGAATAGTCTATTATACGTAACAGGTATTAACCCTGTGTGCTATCTGTTACACATTTTCAGCACTAGTGCTAGGTAGTGAATACCAAGTGGCATAAATATACGGTGCAGGCGCAGGCATTCAGCTTGTACCATCCGCAGCAGATTTGACACTATCACAGATGCAAATGGGTCATGGTGTGTAAATACCGTAAGTCTCCTAGGTCTGCTAATTCTGTCCTAAAAGGTCCTAATAAAATACTTGTCCAACTCGACACCTCTGCTGATCAGCCCCTTGAAGGGGCTGCAGCCAGGGGCGAACCTGCCCCTTTCGCCGCCCGAGGCGAACTACAGAAAGCCGCACCCCCCCGCCGGGAGGAGGGGGCGGAGCGGAGGGGGCGTGGTGGAGTGACGGGGGTGTGGCAGAGTGGCGGGGGCGTGGTGAAGTACAGGGGCGGGGCTTAGCACCGTTCGCCGGCAGAGAGCAGGCATGGAGACAACCTGCTCTCTGCCTGAGCGTGAGAGGAGGCTGCTCCAGTGGCCTCCCCAAACCACCACTCGGTGCTAAGCCAGTCCAGGACAGCTTGTCCTGGACTGGCTTAGGTAACCAAAAATGACGCCCTCCCTGAGGCCCTGGCATAGCGCCGCCTGAAGCGCTCGCTTCAGGTCGCCTCATGGGAGGTGCGGTGCTGGCTGCAGCACTGACCTCTTTGTTACATACCAGACACAGCGCTGTCAGTTACATAGTGGCTGTACCTGGTACTGCAGTTGTAATCCCATTCATATCCCCAATGATCTACTATCTAAAGGATAAATCAGCAATATCTAAAAGAGTTGTCCAGGATTAGAAACATCTTCCAGAAACAGAACTACCCTTAACCCTCACAATGTATTTGGTACTGAAGCTCAGCCCCATCCACGTCAATGGAGATGAGCTGCAATTCCAGGCACAACCTGTGCACCGGTGTGGCACTGTTTTGGGAATAAAGCAGTCATGCTTTCTAATTTTGGACAAGTCTAAATAAAATCAGCTTTAATTTTGAATGTAGACAATTGCTATATTCAGACAGTGATCCCTAATGGGGACAGGGGCCAATATGAGTGATGCAATGTTTGTACTGTGTCATGGAATAGGTTAGTGCTATGTCAATAAAAATAATTATAGTAACCTGTCAGACATGGAGGTGTTATATACTACCAAGTAACCCCAAATTATGGCAAAAAGACACTTTCAATATTTTACCTGTGATATTGGTGCCATTCTACCCCATGTACAGACCCGAGCCTGATATATATATATATATATATATATATATATATATATATATATATATATTTAATTTGTGAAGCCTGGAGCCTTGTAATAACGAGCCATGTATAATAATAATTCATCATCGGACATTTAATATGGGAATGCATTGCTATAACCCTGAAGGGCGTTTGAAGGTCATTGGCGTATCCGCTTGTAAGTCGGCCGTGCCTTAAAGCAAATACTTTACAGACAATATACAAATGAGATAAGGAGATACATAATACACTTCTGTAAATATTAACATTGGCTTCTCTCTTCTATGGCCGAGCAGAAGTTCATCACTGTTCTGATCTTCGGCGTAAACACTCGGAATAACGTTTATCACTTCTGATAGAGAAATAACGCCGCTTAACTCCTTTTGGCAATAACATCTTTTATGAGAACAATGGTGCAAAAGTTAAGGTTTTGCCTCAAAAGACCGATCAGTATTATAAATCCATTAAATATAACAAATATGTATATTGTGGTTAGGCGGCCAGCATGTGCGCAACACAGTGTAGTAATACTGCCATCAAGTGGACACGTGGAGAGTGACATCTGCTGCTGCTTTGGAGAGAGAAGGGGATTGCAGTAATGAAATTATAAGGGGCACAGAGGTAGCAGTATTAGGGTAAGCTCATATCTGACAGCAAAAGCCTGCAGAACCTTCCACGCCATCAGAAGACAACTATACCACCTCAAACCACCGGTGAGGGTCTGGCTGAAGATATTCGACGCAGTCATCTCCCCGATCCTTCTCTATGTCAGTGAGGTTTGGGGCCCAGCCACCTACCTAGACCAACCAAAATGGGACTCTAGCCCAACAGAGACCTTCCACCTGGAGTTCTGCAAGTACCTGCTCCATGTCCACCTCCAACATGGCCTGCAGGGCAGAGCTAGGCAGACTCCCCCTATGGCTCACCATACAGAAGTTCCCAGCGCACATTCAGGGCAGCAACCCCGACTCCTACCACCACCAAGCATAGCTGAGCCACAGAGACCTGAACAAACCCAACACCCCCCAACCAAACAACAGCCAACCACCAAACCAAAAACACCAACAGATGATGACCAAGGCCCAAATAAAGGCGACCACAGAGGCAAACAGAGAGCGGTACATCGAAGAATGGAGACACGAATTAAATAACTCCAAGAAACTCACCATATACCAATCCCTACAAAGGGACTACACCATGGCCACTTACTTGGAGTAAATACACTGTGCCAACACTGCGACCAAGGGGCTATAGAAGACAAAACCCACTTCCTGCTACACTGCACCAAATACTCAGCCATGAGGACCGTCTTCTACCAAACTTCTCTCTGCCCACATTCCAGACTTCACATCTGCAAATGAGAAGAGGAAACTTTACATCCTACTGGGAGAAGAGCCCACTGCGGAGATCGCTGCCCAATACGTGTCCAGCTGTCACCAAGCAAGAGAAAGGTGAGACTATCATGGACTATCAAACCACTGGACTCTTCCGCCCCCCATCACCTGTCTACCCCACACCCAACCATACCCACACGTCCCAAACAAGAACGATGACACCTCAAGGACACTCGAACCCCCAACCCGTGCACCCCATACCCACCCCTTCCACCACCCCCCAACCATTCTTTGCTTTGGCAACACCAAATGTTTTTTTCTTTGGTAATGCTAATAAAGCACATTTGATTTGATTTGATTTGTGTCTGCAGACCTCTAAAGTAGTGGATACATATAGAGACTGACGGGGTCTGACGGGGTCTGGTGAGGTCTGGTGGAGACTGACGAGGTCTGGTGTGGTTTGATGGAGAGTGATGGGGTCTGGTGGGATCTGATGGAGATTGACAGGATCTGGTGGGATCTCATGGAGCCTGACAGAGCCTGGTAGGGTCTGATGGAGACTGAAGGGGTCTGACGGGCTCTGACGGAGACTGATGGGGTCTGGTGGGATTTGACGGAGACTGACGGGGTCTGGTTCTTTCTGATGGAGACTGATGGGGTCTGGTGGGATCTGTCGGAGCCTGACAGCGTCTTGTGGGATCTGATGGAGACTGACGGGGTCTGATGGAGACTGATGAGATCTGGTGGGATTTTACAGAGCCTGACAGCGTCTTGTGGGATCTGACGGGGTCTGGTGGGGTCTGATGGAGACTGACGGGATCTGGTTGGGTCTGATGGAGACTGATGGGGTTTGGTGGGGTCTGATGGAGACTGACAAGGTCTTGTGGGGTTTGATGGAGCCTAACGGGGTCTGGTGTGGTCTGATGGAGACTGGCGGGAGTCTGGTGGGATCTGAAGGAGCTTAACGGGATCTAACGGAGACTGACAGGGTCTGTTGTTCTTGCAATGAAAGTGACAGATGAAAAAGTTGTGCGAGCAGGACTTTTTGGCCACCAATTTCAGACGCAGAGGTAAACGTAGTCTAAACTGGTTGGAGTTGAGCAATATAGCAATATGTATAGACAGAGATCAGAGGAGCCGCTGAGCACTGCAGCTTAACCCTTTCAATACTGAAACCAATGCAGATTACGGTAATCAGAGACTGAGGAGGTGTTGCCTTCTGTGTCGCAAGGAATCTCCAAGAGACAGTTAAGACCCCTATCTTGTATAAACAGGCTGACCGGGATCCATTAAAGGACCCCAGGGCTATCTGATAGGTCATATTGGAGTGTGGACTCTGGATCATGTGCTGATAAGCCTCTAGGCACCAGAATTATACAGTTACAGAGCCGGAAGTGGAGCTCTCCCTACACTTGCAAGAAGGTACCTTGGAGGTAATCGCTGGACCAAGGATAGCGGCATGATGGCGCTCAAAAAGACCAGCACTTCACTCTTACCACAACTGCCAGCCCTCATACCCAAATATCATCCCCCTCACATCAAAGGTGGTTTCACACCATGATTTTCTTCTTTACTGCAGCAGACATTCTCCAAGTGGACTCTTTAAGGTGTCCTGTAGAGGTGAGCGAACAGCGTTCGATCGAGTACATGTTCGATCGGATATCAGGCTGCAAACTCACCAAAAATTCAATTCCCCTCCCACCTTCCCTGGCGCTTTTTTTGCACCAATAACTGTGCAGGGGAGGTGGGACAGGAACTACGACAACGGAGGCATTGAAAAAAAAGGAATTGGCTGGCTAATTCAGGTGACCTCCAATTTGTACGAACAGTGGATTTAATATCTGGTTCATATGAGATTGTGAACTTTGTGACTATGAGACAGGGATAGCTGTAGAGGCAGGGATAGCTAGGGATAACCTTTATTTAGGTGGGAATGTCACTCACACAGCTCTTTGGGGCTCTATTTGGTCGGGATCCCTGTCAGCTTGCAATATGCACGAGCTGACTATTTACCATAGGAATGCATTGACCAGCGTTGATTGGCCTAATGCTATACAGAGTACAGCATTCGGCCAATCAACATTGGTTCTACCGGAGGCTCGTCTGTGAGGAGGCGGAGTCTAAGATCGGACCAGAATGGAGACTGCTGTGGACTGATCTTAGACTCCGCCTCCTCCGGCAGAACCAGCGTTTATTGGCCAAATGCTGTACTCTGTATGCCATTCGGCCAATCAATGCTGGTCAATGCATTCCTATGCCGAGATGTAGCAGTGCTGGCCGTGCGCTCAGCACTGCTACACCGGAGATGAAGCAGAGCTGAGTGTGCGCTGAACCCTGCTGCACACTCAGCTCTGTTCGATCGAACAGTCGAGTACTGAGCAGCTACTCTAATCGAACTTTGAACATTTCACTGTTCGCTCTTCTCTAGTGTCCTGGTTCACCTAATTCTAGTGACAGAGCCGTTCTCTCCTCTTCAAGCTCTCCACATTCAGGACATGGATTTAACCCACCATAGTGCAATGAAGCACCATAGGCACATACATTATATGACAAATTTTTTAGTAATTTAGTAAGCCTAAGTTTGGAAGAAAACCGTAGTAATGGTAAGAAAGCAAGAGACGTCATCAAATGATATGATAAGATGTATGTGGAATGAATGATATTCCTCCAGTTAAATACAGGCGGCTCGGGCCGTTCGCTTACTCATTGTGACGTACAACCGCAATCTGTAAAATTGACAGGACCAATTAAGTGAATTGACTTATCCAGCAGTCCGGGAATGGACTGAGCTCACACACATAAATTCCCTGTGGCCGTATCCGAGTAAGAGGAGAGGTGGGAAAAGCCTACGCTACTTATCATACTACTACAGTATATCCACAAGACGTCTGCTGGAACCATCTGTATGTGACGGGGAATCCGCCCAGTTACCAGCATCCCTCCATCTCCTTCATCATACAGAGGTCATTCCTAGGTCTAGTGTCCCCCAAAAGGAGCAGTGATGGGGACTTTTGCTGTTTTATTAACACATAATCAGACGGGCGGATTTGGGGTACAAAAAATTACATACCTAATTAGCAAATTACAAAAGTATTAGCCATATTCATATTTGACAATTTCTCATAAAAATACGTATGTCACATTTTTAGGCAAAAATTATGACCCTGGCGTAAAATTCTAAAAATAGTCATTACTCTAGGTTCACTCCTGCAATTGGGTTTCCGTTCTTTGGGTCTGTTGGGGACCCAAAAACAGAAGTCCAATCTGCTTAAAAGTAGCTACCCGCAGACCCCATAGACTATAATGGGTTCCACCTGAAAAACTTTTCAAGTGGATGCAGGGACGGAATCCCCCAACGTAGAGCATGCACTGGTGTGAATCTAGCCTTGCACACTTAGGGTGGGTTCACTTCTGCGTCCGGTCTCTGGTTTAGCCGGTCTCTGGTTTAGCGGGTTTCCATCTTCTGCTCCATGAAACTTCTGCCTGTCTGCGGGGAAATCATTTTTTTAGTGGGACACAAAGTCGGATATGCAGGACTTTGTGTCTGGTTGAAAAAAAATGGTTTCCCCAAGGACAGGCAGAAAACACACACAGTAGGGAACCTCTGCAAACCCAAAGGCCCGGGGTCACACCAGATTGACACAGTAGAAAGGATGAGAGGACTGAGGAAGGCGTAAAGAGTAGAGATGAGCGAGCAGCGTTCTATCGAATACATGTCCTATCGGACATCACGCTGTTCGCCATTTTTTATTCGATGCGAACACCGCACAGCAAATGCACTTAAAATTTGATTATCCTCCCACCTTCCCTGGCGCTTTTTCTGCACCAATAACAGCGCAGGGGAGGTGGGACAAGAACTACAACAACGGAGGCCTTAAAATAAACTAGGAAAAAGCCATTGGCTGCCGAGGACATGTGACCTCTGATTCATAAGAACAGGCGACGTCGTCTCCGATTCATTTGCGGCTTGTACTTAGTTAGAGACAGACATCTGCTGAGGGCTAGATAGGTTTTAGATTCTGCTAGGCAGGAAATCAAAAGAAGAAGAAGAACAACAGCTCTTTTAAGAGCTACACTGCAGGGAAATTCTCAATCCAGCCTTGTGTACCCACAAACGCCAAAGTGGGATACACAGCAATTAAGCCAGGCTATATCCGCTCAACCCAGCTGTCCATGGTGTGGAATAAACTAAGTGGGATACACTGAAATTGTCAGCCTATATAGCCTATATATGCTTAATTTAAGGTTTCACCAGTATGTATCCCCCCCCCCCAATACTAATTCGGATACACTGAAATTGTCAGGCTGTGTACGCTCAACCCAGCTTTCCACGTTGTGTACCCACAAAACCTAACTGGGATACACAGCAATTGTCAGGCTATGTACGCTCACCCCAAGGGCCACAAGTCCAACTTCTACACCCAATACGTGTAAGGCACAAAGGGATCGGAGAGGACAGGGCTGTGGTTGGTCAGGTACTCACACAACATGTGCCTATACTTTTCCCTCCTGATAGAAGAAATGGACCAGCCTCCAAGGGGACAGGCAAAAACCAGCACTCACCCAAATGGACAGATGTAAAGGCAACTTTATTCAGCAGGACGCATCCGGGCTTCACAGACCTTTCTCAAGTGCAAAACAATCCTGCCACGGTGGGCCAAAGACATTCCCTCCTGATGACACTAGGCCCCTCAGTGGCAGTAGTTTGGGCAAGGGGGGGGGGCATTAACGTGTACCAGACCTTGGAGAGTGTTCCCCTGGTGGTTGTGGACCGGATGGCAGTTATTAGCCTCATGGGGGAAATATCCTCTCTGCCGCCCGCGAGGGTTTACGGAAACATTTCCATCATATTCTGCACCAGTTTCTTGTGCCAATGTAACATCTCTGCCTGTTCGGGCCTCTGCGCCACCCTCTGCTCGCATGCTGCGGTGCCGGAGGCGTGTGCGGTTTGACAATTTGCTTAAGGTTTTTAGTTGCACTGTGTGAACACGGCTCTAGTCCTTAATTGGATTTGCACCACACCCGTCTTCTGCCTAGGTTGCCTCTGTTCATTAAGTGGTTAATCTGTCTTGCCTGTGATTGACAGCCTTTCTTCCTGTCAGGTTCTGGGCGGGTTCTTCCTTCCCTATTTAGTCTTGGCTCACAGTCACACTGGTGCCGGTTATTGCCCTTGCTTTCTGGTATCTCTTGCTGTTATTTACTTGTATGCTAATCCTTGACCTCTGGCTTTCCTACTGACTATTCTCTTGACTCCGATTTAGCACTGCATCGCTCTCTTGTTACCGAACCCTGGCTACCTGACCTCCCTTTGTTGTTGTACGTCTTGTCTGCGTTTTGTGTTTCACGTATTCAGGGAAGGATTGTCCTCGTGGTTGTCGCCTATCACCTAGGATAGGGTCTGGCAATAGGAAGGGAAAGCAGGGGGCTTCAGTTTAGGGCTCACTGTCCCTTGTGCCCCTCCATCCAGGGTTCACCAGCAGCTTCTGGGGAATTATCATCTGGCTATTCCCTAACAGCCAATCAATTTTTTTTTTCCTCTCCCCTACCAGAACAAAGGACCAGATTTTTTACTTGTACCGGGGGTCGAGGATTGCAAAAATCCGGTATTGTTTGATCTACATGATGTGAAGTATGCTTTTGTGTCTTGAAAAGCAACCCAACATGAAGTCAGCCATGTGTGCCAGTGTGTTTACTTGGCATGACTTTGCTGCCCCCAACTGTGAGGGTCACTCTCCACCCTTCACACCATCCGTGCTGAAGCAATGGGCTGCACTGAACTTCACCCTCAAGTCTCGCGTGGGACAGTGTCATGAAATGCCACTTCATCCCCCTCGTCTTCCTCCGTCAGCCAACGGTGCGATGATGACAGGAGTGTGCTCTGAATGTTTTCAGCCTAGCAGAGGCTACTTTTCACTTAGGAAAATGGTCGCACTTTCACCAGTATATCAGACATAATGGTGTAGGTTTCAAAGAACCATTGCACCAACTAGTTGAAAACGTGGACCATGTGTGGACCATGTTTGAGTCTGGCAAGCTCCAAATCTGATACCAGGTTCTTGCCATTATCACATACACAAACATGCCTGGTCCCAGGTGCAGCAGCGAAAACCACATTGCCGTCGCATCAAGGATGGCATCCCTAACCTCGGGGTACTGTGTTTTCTGTTGGCCAAGCTGAGGAGCTTCAGCATGACCTGCTGTCGTCTCCACACCCCAGTGCTGAAGCACATACAGGTTGCAGGTGTGGTTGAGGTTGCAGCAGAGTAGGGTTTCAGTCAACCCCTGCCATGAATTTTGGGCTGGGAGAGGAGATAGGCCACCCCAGTTTGCACCCCGGGCCCATCCTCAACTATATTCACCCGGCCTGTCATTACAGAGAAACAGTGTCCCTGACCGCAGGCCCTTGACCATGCGTCGGTGGTCAAGTGAAACTTACAGTAAAGCGCGGAACTCAGGGCCGGACTTATGGTAGGGGACATGTAGTGGCGCTAGGCAGGGACGACACACCAACAGAGGTAGTTGGTGTGTCGTCCCTGGTCATAGCGAGGTGCCGCACCTGCCAGCAGGTCACAGAAGGCCTGAGTCACCACAAGCCGGGACGGCTACATCTCCTGGGCCAGCAGTTTTAAGATGAGGCCGTTGAAGCCTTGGGCATGTGGGTGGGTTGCGCTGTACTTCTGCCTGCGATGAAAGGCCTGGGAGATGGGGATTTGCTGGGAAGAGGCGCATGATGGTGCAGGCGAGAGGAGCAGAGGCAGGAAAAGGTGCAGATGAGGGTGAACTCCCCAACTCAGGTGGCTAAAAGAGGGAACATCTTGGGCCTTGCTGCCTCTGGCCTGGCTTCTATGATTCAGCTGTCCTGTGCCTCTGGACATGCCTCTGCCTCTAGCCACCTTTTTTGCTGCTGTGCTTGCCTCCACATCTACACTGCTTTCCCCCGCTAGACATAACCCCTGTCCATGCCTCTGCCTCTAGCCTCCTTTTTTCCTGCTTAGCTTGCCTCAATAACAACACTGTTTCTCCCCTGGACATAACCCCTGTCCATGCCTCTGCCTCTAGCTCCCTTTTTTCCTGCTTAGCTTGCTTCAACATCAATGATATTTTCCCCGCTAGACATGTCCATGTTGGGTCGGTGGCCTCGTCGTCCACCAACTCCTCTTCCAATTGCTCAGTCTCCTCTTAGGGCTCCTTCACACGGAGTTACGCACCGTTATACAAACATGCCATTGATCTCAATGGATAACTACATTGTACACGTGTATTTTTACATGTGTAAAATGTACAGAATACACGGAGCGTAACTCCGTCTGAAGGGGCCCTTACTGCAAACCACACATAACCAGAGCTTGCCCTGATGGCAACTGTGTCTCGTCATCATCACTGAGGCCCCGAAACGCTGGTTGCGGGCCCACAACCACAAATTTGGCAGGAAATGGCGGATGCTCCAGTATTTGGGCATCAGGACACTCAAAGTTGTCTGGTAGCTCCTGGGATTTGGGAAGTGGTTCAACAGAGGGAGAGACAGTAAAAGGACCCGAAAAGAGATCCTGGGAAGGGGCAAGGGTGGGATGAGTCTGTTGGGAAGATTGGGCATGTTGGGAGGAAGGAGGGGCAGACTCTTGGGTATGAACACGACTGCACGTAGTGGCTGACTGGCTGGTGGAAAAGCATCTGGAAGCATTATCCGCTAGCCATTGTAACATCTGTTCCTGGTGCTTGGGCCTGGTCTGCGTTGTACCCTGCACCCTGCTTAACGCATCTGTCATATCAGGAATTATGATGAGTGCCATGCTAATCTTTCGGTTTAAATTTATGTTTCTGTCCATATTAATGTAGAGGAAAGAAGGTTTCCAAGTATTTTTCCACTTTCATAGAGGTTCTAGTGAGTTTGTAAAGTGTCCAGTGTTTAATCATGGGATAGGATTTCACATAAGTCTGCCATCCATGGGCACTCATGGTTGAGAAACTGAGGGAGCTGACTTTGATGAACCCTTGGGTCTCGGAGTTGGAACGCCATCAAAGGTTTCAATGTTTGGTGACCTTGAAAAAAGAGGCGGTGCTTCAGGCAGATGTAGGCGCTGCTGGAGTGTATTGAGGCCAGCTACTGTAGACTTGCAGAAGTGGCCGCACAAGTGCCGCACTTTCACCAGTAGCTCGTGAACATTGGGGTATGTTTTCAAAAACTGTTGCACCACTAAGTTGAAAACGTGGGCCATGCATGGACCGTGCTGGAGGTTTGCAAGCTCCAGAGCCGCTACCAGGTTCCGGCCATTATCACACACGAAAACTTGCATAGGCCCAGGTGCAGTGGCGAAAACAATATTGTCGTCTTATTGAGGATGGCATCCCTCAAGTCGACAGCAGTGTGCTGTCTGTCCCCCAAGCTGATGATCTTCAGCACGGCCTGCTGATGTCTCCCCATGCCAGTGTTGCAGCGTTCCAGCTCGTAGCTGGAGTCGATTTAGCAGAGGAGGAGGAGGGTGGTGTTTCAGCGCTACTGCCAGGAATGTTGGGCAGAGAGACAAGGCAGGCCGCCAAAGTTTGCGACCCAGTCCCAGCCCCAACTACATTCACCCAGTGTGCCATGATTGAAATGTAGCGTCCCTGTCCGCATGCACTTGTCCATGCCTTGGTGGTCAAGTGGAACTTTGTGCAAAACGCAGAACTTAGGGCCCGCCTGATGTTACGGGACACGTGCTGGTGCAAGGCGAGGACGGCACACCGGGAGAAGTAGGGACGGCATAGCGAGGTGCCACACTTGCCAGCAGGTCTTCACAAGCCGGGACGGCTACATCTCCTGGGCCAGCAGTTTTAAGATGAAGCCATTGAAGCCTTGGACATGTGGGTGGTTTGCGCTGTACTTCTGCCTGCGATGAAAGGCCTGGGAGATGGGGAGTTGCTGGGAAGAGGCACATGATGGTGCAGGCAAAAGGAGCAGTGGCAGGAAAAGGGGAGGATGAGGATGAACTCCCCAAAGTCTCAGAGGCAGAGGTGACGTGGCTGGTGATCTGGATTGCAGCGCCAGCACTGGCGTCACTGAGGATGGGTTGCTGGTCCACAACCACAAAATTGCCAGGAAATGGCAGAGGCTCCAGTGTTTGAGCATCAGGATACACAAAGTGGTGTGGTAGCTCCTGAGATTGGTGAAATAGTTGGACAGAGTGAGGGACAGTTAAAGGACCTGAAAACATCTCCTGGGAGGGGGGAAATGTGGGATGACTGTCCTGGGAAGATTGGGCATGTTGGGAGGAAGGTGGACCAGAGTCTTTCAGAGTCTCCATTGTGGTCCGATCTTAGACTCTGCCTAGTCACAGACGAGCCTCCGGCAGAACCAGAGTTGATTGGCCGAATACTGTACACTGTATAGCATTCGGCCAATTAACGCTGGTCAATGTATTCCTATGAGAAAAAGTCAGTTCCCGCATAACCGTTGCCAGCTCTCCCGACTAGCAAAGACGAGCCCGCTATAGAGCCAGCGTTGATTTGCTGAATGCTATACACTGTATAGCATTTGGCCAATCAATGCTGGTTCTGAATAGAATCCTTACTGCAAATAGGAGTAGTATTCGAACGAGTACGAGTATTTAGAATACCGTAGTATTCTATTGAATACCTACTCAATCGAATACTACTCACTCATCTCTAGTTCCTAGGAGCCTGAGAGTGTTCTACACTATGTTTTATGATGATATGCTGGTGCTGGTGACACTAACCTACAGTGTTGCCCAAAAGTATTGGCCCCCTGCAATTCTGTTAGATAATACTCGTTGTCTTCCAGAAAATGATTGCATTCACAAACTCTTTGGTATTAATATCTTCATTTATTTTGCTTGCAATGAAAAAACACAAAAGAGAATGAAAAAAAAAGTCAAATCATTGATCATTTTACACAAAAGTATTGGCGCCCTCAGCCTAATACTTGGTAGCACAACCTTTAGACACAATAACTGCACACAACCGCATCCAGTAACCATCAATGAGTTTCTTACAATGCTCTGCTGGAATTTTAGACCATTCTTCTTTGGCAAACTGCTCCAGGTCCCCCCTGAGATGTGAAGGGGGCCTTCTCCAAACTGCCATCAAGAGATCTCTCCCCCTCCCCCACAGGTGTTCTATGGGATTCAGGGCTGGACTCATTGCTGCCACTTTACAAGTCTCCAGTGCTTTCTCTCACCACCATTTTCTAGTGCTGACCTGAAGTGTGTTTTGGGTCATTGTCCTGCTGGAAGACCCCTGACCTCTGAGGGAGACCCAGCTTTCTCACACTGGGCCCTACATTATGCTGCAAAATGTGTTGGTCGTCTTCAGACTTCATAATGCCATGCACACGGTCAAGCAGTCCAGTGCCAGAGGCAGCAAAGCAACCCCAAAACATCAGGGAACCTCCGCCATGTCTGACTGTAGGGACCGTGTTCTTTTCTTTGAAGGCCTCTTTTTTTCCTGTAAACTCTATGTTGATGCCTTTTCCTACTTTTGTCTCATCTGACCAGAGAACATTCTTC
Organism: Leptodactylus fuscus; assembly: GCF_031893055.1. Classification (NCBI taxonomy): domain Eukaryota; kingdom Metazoa; phylum Chordata; class Amphibia; order Anura; family Leptodactylidae; genus Leptodactylus; species Leptodactylus fuscus. The sequence continues at coordinate 256,916,693 of NC_134266.1, read as the reverse complement.
CAAAACGTTTTTGGCTTTCTCAGGTAAGTTTTGGCAAACTCCAGCCTGGCTTTTTTATGTCTCTGGGTAAGAAGTGGGGTCTTCCTGGGTCTCCTACCATACAGTCCCTTCTCATTCAGACGCTGACGGATAGTACGGGGTGACACTGTTGTACCCTCGGACTGCAGGGCAGCTTGAACTTGTTTGGATGTTAGTCGAGGTTCTTTATCCACCATCCGCACAATGTTTGTGTTGAAATCTCTCGTCAATTTTTCTTTTCCGTCCACATCTAGGGAGGTTAGCCACAGTGCCATGGGCTTTACACTTCTTGATGACACTGCGCACGGTAGACACAGGAACATTCAGGTCTTTGGAGATGGACTTGTAGCCTTGAGATTGCTCATACTTCCTCACAATTTTGCTTCTCAAGTCCTCAGACAGTTCTTTGGTCTTCTTTCTTTTCTCCATGCTCAATGTTGTACACACAAGGACACAGCACAGAGGTTGAGTCAACTTTAATCCATTTTAACTGGCTGTAAGTGTGATTTAGTTATTGCCACCACCTGTTAGGTGCCTCAGGTAAGTAACAGGTGCTGTTAATTACACAAATTAGAGAAGCATCACATGATTTTTCAAACAGTGCCAATACTTTTGTCCACCCCCCTTTTTTATGTTTGCTGTGGAATTATATCCAATTTGGCTTTTTGACAACTTTTTTTGAGGTTTTCCATTGAAGACAAATTAAATGAAGATAATAATACCAAAGAATTTGTGATTGCAATCATTTTCTGGAAGAAAATGAGTATTATCTGACAGAATTGCAGGGGTGCCAATACTTTTGGCCAACACTGTATCTATCTGCAGGGCTGGGGTGATATGCTGGGTCTGGTGACAGATTCCCTTTAAGGCATGCATGTTTTTTTTTTGGAAAGGCATAGAACACAACAGTTTGGTTCTCTGACCTTAAAATTTCAATTAAGCCATTTAGTAAATTGGGTCCATCGATTACCCAACAGATGCAAAATTATAAGGCAACAGGCCAAATGCGGTGGTTGTCGACAGCGTCCTCATGCAATGTGCATTTAAATGGAAGCAAATTATTAAAATCTTCAGTTCAGTAAAGCAAATAACATGAAAATTGTTGTTGTTCAGTAAACAGATTAATGATTTTATGCTAATCCGGGTGGTAATGAGCCTTTTACAGCCACAAGATTGTTTGGCAAAAACAAATGTATTGTTTCTTGTGTAATTTCTCCATAATTAGCATTCCCCGGACAGGCAATGATTAATGCATTAATGGCGGCCATTTATCAGTCTGGTTCACACATTGTTTTCTTTTCCCTATTAAAGGGTTAAAACGATAAAGAAAACTTTATAAACACTACGTGAGCACTTTGTCACATGATAATTAGCTTTTCAGTAGAATATTGTTTCTTGATATTTTGTCACAAGCTGATGTGTTCTATATGTGTCTATGGATGTCCACTGTGTGGTTGTGATGTGCATTACAGACTGACAAGGGCTTTGTTAGCAGTAGACATCTTCACTTGAAATCCACAGAAGGCTGAACTGCCTCAAAAATGCAGTTTTTGGAGATAAAATTAAAGGGATTGTCCAGGAATTCAACAAATCCCAGAGGAGGTTGGGGAAGGAGTAACATAAAAAAAAATAAATCATACTCAACTGTCCGGTGTCCAACGTCATTGTCTGGTCACAAGACACAACTTCACTGCTGGAAATTCTGTATGTGACCTCAACAACCACAGGGAAGGACCCAGTGACATCACCGGTTTGGCCGTGGCGGAAACACTGCAGAAAAAAAAACTTGGCGTTTTACAGTCACTGCAGGGTAGATGAGATTCTAGCGAATTCCATCCATAACTTGTGGAAAAATACGCGTGGCAGACACTGTGATTTCCGGTTTTGGAAATCGCAACGTCTATAACAACTATGTAAGTGCCTGCGGTTTCTCTCTATATATATATATATATATATATAATGGAAACAAAAGGTTTCTCCTGCAGACTTTCTATGACAAGTGATGTGGGAAAACCTGCAATACAGTTTTTCCCATGGCACTTTTTTTGCTGCGGCCCCCTGTGTGGGGCCCTAGCAATAAATCTCCTCATAGGTCCTTTAGAGGGGAGAAATAAGGATAATTTTTGGGATGGGCCAATTTTGGGACTGCAAATCCACCAAATCTACAGCTAAGAACTTACTTGGTCATTACACGAGGTACATGAGGATAGATCACAAGTAGAGATTCGTTCAGTTTTGGGTTCAGGTGGCTTGAGTCCATGAATTGTTTCCGATTGACCAAGTTTGGATAGAATCAGAAGTGTAACTCTTCAGACCCCAGAGTATAATAAGTGGAGGCACAAGGGAGGTGTAAAAAAAGCTAAAAAAAACATTTACAGTCCTATGAAAAAGTTTGGGCACCCCTATTAATCGTAATCATTTTTAGTTCTAAATATTTTGGTGTTTGCAGCAGCCATTTCAGTTTGATATATCTAATAACTGATGGACACAGTAATATTTCAGGATTCAAATGAGGTTTATTGTACTAATAGAAATGTGCAATATGCATTAAACCAAAATTTGACCGGTGCAAAAGTATGGGCACCTCAACAGAAAAGTGACATTAATATTTAGTAGATCCTCCTTTTGCAAAGATAACAGCCTCTAGTCGCTTCCTGTAGCTTTTAATCAGTTCCTGGATCCTGGATGAAGGTATTTTGGACCATTCCTCTTTACAAAACAATTCAAGTTCAGGTAAGTTTGATGGTCGCCGAGCATGGACAGCCCGCTCTCAAATGATCTGAAAACAAAGATTGTTCAACATAGTTGTTCAGGGGAAGGATACAAAACGTTGTCTCAGAGATTTAACCTGTCAGTTTCCACTGTGAGGAACATAGTAAGGAAATGGAAGACCACAGGGACAGTTCTTGTTAAGCCCAGAAGTGGCAGGCCAAGAAAAATATCAGAAAGGCAGAGAAGAAGAATGGTGAGAACAGTCAAGGACAATCCACAGACCACCTCCAAAGAGCTGCAGCATCATCTTGCTGCAGATGGTGTCACTGTGCATCGGTCAACTATACAGCACACTTTGCACAAGGAGAAGCTGTATGGGAGAGTGATGAGAAAGAAGCCGTTTCTGCAAGCACGCCACAAACAGAGTCACCTGAAGTATGCTAAAGCACATTTGGACAAGCCAGCTTCATTTTGGAAGAAGGTCCTGTGGACTGATGAAACAATGATTGAGTTGTTTGGTCATACAAAAAGGCATTATGCATGGCATCCAAAAAAAGCAGCATTCCAAGAAAAACACATGCTACCCACTGTAAAATTTGGTGGGGGTTCCATCATGCTTTGGGGCTGTGTGGCCAATGCCAGCACCAGGAATCTTGTTAAAGTTGAGGATCGCATGGATTCCACTCAGTATCAGCAGATTCTTGAGAATAATGTTCAAGAATCAGTGACGAAGTTGAAGTTACGCCGGGGATGGATATTTCAGCAAGACAATGATCCAAAACACCGCTCCAAATCCTCAGGCATTCATGCAGAGGAACAATTACAATGTTCTGGAATGGCCATCCCAGTCCCCAGACCTGAATATCATTGAACATCTGTGGGATGATTTGAAGTGGGCTGTCCATGCTCGGCGACCATCAAACTTAACTGAACTTGTATTGTAAAGAGGAATGGTCCAAAATACCTTCATCCAGGATCCAGGAACTGATTAAAAGCTACAGGAAGCGACTAGAGGTTGTTATCTTTGCAAAAGGAGGATCTACTAAATATTAATGTCACTTTTCTGTTGAGGTGCCCATACTTTTGCACCGGTCAAATTTTGGTTTAATGCATATTGCGCATTTTCTGTTAGTACAATAAACCTCATTTGAATCCTGAAATATTACTGTGTCCATCAGTTATTAGATATATCAAACTGAAATGGCTGTTGCAAACACCAAAATATTTAGAACTAAAAATTATTAAGATTAATAGGGGTGCCCAAACTTTTTCATAGGACTGTATACTCACCCTCCCATACTTGTCTTGGGCCTCCCCATGGCATCTGGCGTTCTCTGCCGTCTCTTTCACCCCGGATCAGCGCTGAGGCTTGTGATTTGGCTTTTGCGGTCACATAGGCATGTGATGCTCAGTGATGGCTCAATCACAGGCCTCAGTGGTGACCCCGGACACATGACATCACCAGGAGAGTGCCAGACACTGAAAACAGAAACCATAGAGGGTGAGGAAAGGTGAATATGAATGGTTTTTTTTACATTTTTTTTACCTCCTCTGGGCCTTCACCTATTGTACTCTGGGGTATGAAGTTTTACTTTGTCTGAGATGAATCCCCAATTGTTCAGTTTAGTTGAATGGTTGGTTATCAGGAGTGGACACTACATGTATGAGAAGATAACCTGACCACAATAAGGACATCATGGCTGGTTATCAGGAGGACACTACATGTATGAGAAGATAACCCGGACACAATAAGGACATCATGGCTGGTTATCAGGAGGACACTACATGTATAAGAAAAGAACCCAACCACAATAAGAACATCATGGCTGGTTATCAGGAGGACACTACTTGTATGAGAAGATAACCCGACCACAATAAGGACATCATGTCTGGTTATCAGGAGGACACTACATGTATAAGAAGATAACTCAACCACAATAAGGACATCATGGCTGGTTATCAGGAGGGACACTACATGTATGAGAAGATAACCCGACCACAATAAGGACATCATGGCTGGTTATTAGAGATGAGCAAAGTAAAATGTTCGAGGTTCGATATTCGTTTCGAGTAGCCCCTCAATATTCGACTACTCGAATCGAATATAGAACCCTATTATAGTCTATGAGGGGAAAATGCTCGTTTCAGGGGTAGGCAACGTTCGATCAAATTATACTTACCAAGTCCACGAGTGAGGGTCGGGCTGGATCCTTCGTGCATTCTTCTCCGTGCAGCGTCCCCGCGGCATCTTCCGGCTCTTCATTCACTCTGCCAGGCATCGGGCCTGGGCAGAGCCGACTGCGCATGCCCGCACTACAAGCGGACATGCGCAGTCGGCTCTGCCTAGGCCCGATGCCTGGCAGAGTGAATGAAGAGCCGGAAGGCGCAGTGGGGAAGCTGCACGGAGAAGACTTCTAAAGGTAGGAGAAGAACCAGCGTTGATTGCCGACTGTATAGCATTTGGCCAATCAATGCTGGTTCTGCATCAAACTTTTACATTCGAACAGCGAGTGGTACTCGATCGAGTACGAGTATTTCGAATACCGTAGTACTCGATTGAATACCTACTCGACCGAGTACTACTCGCTCATCTCTACTGGTTATCAGGAGGATACTACATGTATGACAAGATAACCTGACCACAACAAGGACAGCATGGCTGGTTATCAGGAGGACACTATATGTATGAGAAGACAACCTGACCACAGTAAGGACATCATGGCTGGTTATCAGGAGGACACTACATGTATGAGATGTTTTTAATGTTGTTGGGACTTGGCATACATGTATGTATAAAACTCAAAATCTGTAGTTGTCCGCTCTATACAAATCCACAGTTCTCACCCGATTTGGCTGAAATTAGGCACGCCTCCTCTCCGCCCACAGAAGGATACTGCGCATATCACATCTCGCTAGTGTCCCCCATCGTGAGATTGAGGCCCCTAAATTTAGGCTCTATGCATATAATGGGGAAATGTGAAAGCGCTGAGGGGATAACAACAGTTGTGACTGACAGGAACGGATTATAGCAACGGCACCAAAGAGTCGCTGCTAAAGGGACCGCACCACCACACACAACACACTAACACCATATAAGCATCACACAGACAGTAACTAATAGGGCCTGTTACCGTCTGGAGTAACTCCAGCCAGTAACGGCCTATTAAAAAGAAAAAAAACGCAGTGGTAGCAGCTGTTGCCGAGCCCCCTAATGTGCCGGGCCTGTGGCAGCCGCTACCCCGGTAGTTACACCCCTGGTGTAAATGTTTTATATGTTTGTGTAAGGTAAATTTTAATTTTTGATAAAAAATAGTTCAAAAAATAATTGTAACAGTTTTTACTACATAATATGTATTGAATATATAAAATCAATAAAAATGTTGAAAGGAAAAAAAAAGTTGTTCACATTAATGTTACGACAAATTAGTAAAATGCCAAAATAATAAAAATTTAAATTGGAAAAAAAAGACTTACTGTGGCTCTGAGTCAATTTCAGTGCGACACTGAGAATTTTACTTTACAAAACCAACAAATTATCGTATATACTCGAGTATAAGCCGACCCGAATATAAGCCGACCCCCCTAATTTTACCACAAAAAACTGGGAAAACTTATTGACTCGAGTATAAGCCTAGGGGGGGAAATGCAGCAGCTACTGGAAAATTTCAAAAATTAAAATGGTCGGAGTTTTTGGGTGCAGTAGTTACTGGGGAGGGGAGGGGGTGTTTTGGTTGTCTGTCTGCCCCTTCCATGAGCTTGGGGACTGGGTTTTTTCTTCCCCCACTTGGAATTCAGTCTGGCTGACTATAGGGGATCTGCAGTGCTCCTATTAACCCCTTCCCGATGGAACAGGAGCACTGCAGATCCCCTATATTCAGTAGACCGGGCACTGTCAGACACAGGGATACCTAATGTGTTTGTGTGTCACAGTCATTTTCTACTTTTGTATGCATTCTAGGGAAAGGAGGGATTTACAACTTTTATTTTTTTAAATCTTTTTTTTTTTTTTTTCTTCACTATTTTATGGGAGATGCTATACATTGATATTGTGGCTGGTCATAGACCCCCCTCCTAAAAAAAAAAAAAAATTAAAAAAAATTAATTTTTTTTTTTTGCTTACTCGAGTATAAGCAGAGGGGGCCTTTTTCAGCACAAAAACTGGGCTGAAAAATTCGGCTTATACTCGAGTATATACGGTAACATGTTTTCTGCGAGCGAAGCTGCGGGTATTCTACTAGTCAATTATACTCCTTACCATCTACTGTATCCTAGGTTTCCCATTGGCTCCTATAAAGAAGTTACTGCCCTAGGCGATACCTTCATTAGAAAACTTTCATCAGAATCTAAACATAGACACAATTCATGAACACAGAATCGGATGATACTTTATTGGTCTTCATTGAAATTCACAGACAGTACTGTTCGGACAATTGGAGGTTTTTAGCCTTTATCTCTAAACAGGAAGGTGCACACTGATACAGGACATTCCATGTTAGTAAGCTTGTATACGCTTCTCTGCATGTGATTCTACAGATAAGGATACATTCACAGCTTGGAAAGGTAGAATACCTACAAAATCACAATTGGAAAGCTTCAGTGTTTCTCATTGACATATATATATATACTGTATATATATTTCACTGACCACATGGAATACCGCACCCGAAACAGCTTATTATTACTGAATGCAAAACACTTAGCATGACTTTATGTATCGGCTAAAATGCTGATCTATTGAGCAACAGACAAAGCACACGGTTTATATTGTTTTAGCCTGTTATTCACTAAGGCAAAAGCTATTCTATCTAGCTTTCCAATTAGTTTTATGTTAATAACAAAAATACTCTAATAAAAACTCAAATTAAAAGTCAGGCCGTCTGCTCGGTGAAGTTGCACACCAATACTGTATGTACAGGTACCTGTAAGTTTACAACATTTCTATAAGAAACCATAATACTAAAACATGTCTCGATACTAAGGACTCACTTAAAAAGTGTTCTCCGGCCTTGAAGGGGTTGTACAGCCAGTAAACAAATGCAAAAACGGTCAACGTAATGTTAAAAACCCAAAACAAGTGGTCAGGGCTCCGTCTGGCCCCATCTATCCCAGCTATGATTGGCTTCCTGCCACTTCCTGTGCATAGAGTAGAACCAGGAAGTAGAGACCAGCAGGGAATCGCCGAGGAGGATCAGTGAATTTTTCGTTCTCGGTCATTTGTTTAAAAAAAAAAAAAGATATCCAGTGCAATTCTCAATGTGTCCCGAGCCATATAGTTAAACTCTGGGTCAATTTTCATAATAAATACATATTGAGCCACCAGGGCAATGTAACATATCAGGTCTGATAATTCCATCACTCTGGTCGTGGAAATGCAAGTTTCCAATGTGCTTTGTACGCCATAGGTAATAAAAATGTTACTAAGATGTCCCTTCTCTGACATCACTTCCTTCTCTACAACTATTGGCTGAAGCTCTATCGCATAGACTTCCTGTTTTCCCTGCCCACTGCTGTACACAATAACAGTATTACTATGAGCTCATTGCTCCATATTTGTAGCTTGTTCCTACATTTGGACCTGAACGTGAAAAGAGACCCTTCGTATAACAAATAGTGTGAAGAGAGAGTTTATAGGGGGCGGGTAGAACAGGAAGTCTATGAGGCTCAGCTTCAACCAATAGCTGCCGAGCTCTGGGTGACATCAGAGATAGGGGTTATGTTTCGGCAACTTCTGTTGTACACTTTGCTACGACGCAGCAGTAGTTGGTGCTATAAAATATTAAAACTGGAGAACCCCTTTAATCATTGTAATGTGGACAACATGTGACACAACAACAGATTCGTCGCCAGCTATTATCTGGAATGCTACATGGGATCCAGTACATTTGACATATTATATTATTAAGTAAGAGGGTAAATGCTTCTAATCCCATCCAAAGACATAATCCACTAGATGTATCCAGGGAACTGAATTTAAGGACACAGTGCATACTTTTTGAGTCGGTGAAGAGACATCCATTGAAACACGTTATTCTGTTTGATGGACGTCAGCCATATTATGTAACTATCCTTCCAGTTCTAGGTGGTGTAAGGTACGAGCATTGTAAGTGATCTGGCCCCCCACCAATCCCAGAAATGTACTGTCTATCCGAATGATAGACCAAAAATATTAATTCCCAGACAAACACCTGTAAGAGAATTTCCTCCTAATGTAACAATGGCCATATACAAAAAAATCTAAAGTTACAGCAGGACCCTATGTACAAAGATATTAACATTACTCTAGTTTGTTAAAGAGGACCTTTCACATCCTCAGACACATACGGTTTTATATACCGCTAGAGGGCCAACAGTCCCTAGACCTGTACTGTCAGAGGGGGCCTTCCTTACTGCCCCGCCATGACGCTAAACTGTGAAGAACGCACCCCCAGGACAGGGCTATGGATGAGTACTGTGGAGGGGGGCATTTCCCACAGGAACGCCCTTCTGACAGTGGACTGAGATCGTTGCCGTTATGTCTCCAGCCCCGGGCACATAAAACCCGGGGCTAGAGACATAACCCGGGCATATAAAACCGCATGTGCCCGAGGACATGAAAGGTCCTCTTTAAGATGGACATTTTAGAAAAAGTGGCAGTGCAGCTACAGTACCGTATTTTGCTTTTCAAGTTTCAATCAGAACCATTAATTAAACTGGCTTCCATTACTGAAGTCAATTAAAAACTGACCCCCAACATGGCTCCACTTCCTGTTGTGACTTTTGCAAAAATGGCTGCCACATAGAAATGATGTTTATTACTTTAAAAAGAGGACTTTCCACCAACTGCAATTCTTATAATCTTTTGATAGGAGCCATTCCACTAATTCCAGCACAGTTGGAATTTTTCTGTAGCCCTCACCATTCCTGAGCAATAAGTACTGTTAGTTTTGTTGCCTGATGTACTTAGGTTTTGCATGATCAGGTGGGTGGTGTCAGGAAGGAGCAATTAAGGGGGAGGGACTCAGGGCTCCAATCAGAGTTGGACAGTATCACTGTTATGAATCACACTCTTTAACTGCTTCTTTTTGACACCACCCAACTGACGGTACGGAGCCTAAATAGAATATTGGGCAACAAAACTAACAGCATGTATTGCTTTGGAATGGTGGGGGCTAGAAAGAAAATTCCAAGTTCACAAGAATCAGTGGTGCGGTGCTTAGTAAGTGAAGCAAATAGCTGGACTTGGTGGAGGCAGTGAAAGGTTCTCTTCAAAGGTCCTGGAAGTAAAATATGAATTCATAACAAATTTTGGTTAAATTACTAATATATGGCCAATTTTAAGTTCAGGTGGAAATTCTTTCAAAGGCTACGGATGATATTCCATCCATGTATGACAATCCAAAATGCCAGTGCCCAAGGATAACACATGACATGGAATCCAGTGTACAGTACAGTGCAAATGAAAAAAAAAGTTATCGTTTGCCCATAGTTAACGAGATTTTCTGGGCTAAAAAAATGAGTGACCTTTCCTAGGTATAGGTCAAGTGGGTCAGCTCAGCTGAGATCTGACACAGCATACTCTTATCAATCAGCTACATAATAATGGAGCATGAAGGACAGCACTGTTCTCTGTGAAGGGTCCAGACCTAATTACTGCAAATGATCCCATTCACTTGCTGCAGTGACTCAGTTCCACCACTACACGGAGAACGGCGCTGTCAGCTTCCTGCTCCATTTTATGTGTATCAGCTGTTGAGAACAGGTGATCAATGGAGCTGTTGGATGTCATACCCCGACTGATCTGGTACTGATAACCTATTCTTAGGAAGGGCCACCAAGATTTTTAGCCTAGAAAACCCATCTAAGCAATTTTAGTGCATTAGGTCACTTTATGCAATTTGATGCCACTTCTTATAGTCCTCAAACTACTTCAACCTAGAATTAAAGGGGTTGTGCCATTAAGGACTTTTGGATAGGGAATAAGCGTCAGATCACTTACGGTCCGATCACTGGGATCAGGAGAACGAGGACTAAAAGTTCCCCTAAAGCCTCCTTGTGAATGGAGAGCCAGTGGGCTTGCGTGAAAAGTGCTCCATTTACTTCGATAGGGCTGTGGCCACTGGAGGACCTGGTGGTCAGACCGCTAATGATGTGACACTCAGCCCCTATCCTGTGGATAGGAGATGTGTCCTTAATATCACAATCTCTTTAAGAGAGAGAACGGGAGAGGCTACAAGGAGAAACCTTCATCTCAACCATCAGATGTTATATGGAATGTTCCTACTGCATGACGTTACAGCCTATACTCATGGACGTCTATCTGTCCTCAGTGAATGTATATCTTATATTGGATTATTTCTGCAACAAACAATTCTTACATTGCCTGAATAACATACAACCACCTATGGAAGACCTGTCATGAACAAGAAGTTGACATCCTCATTAACACAACCCTCTTACACAAGATGGAGGACACAGAACCACTGCAGAGAATTTGACTTTGTTTTCCGGAAAATCGTTTTCCGGGGATAATTTTTGCTTGTTAATAGGAAGCACATTCATTTAAAGGAAACCCATCACATTGAAAATCCAGTCTGATCTGCAGGCAGCATGGGATAGTGCCGGAGTAGCTGAGCAGATTGATATATAGTTTTGTGGGAAAAGATACAGTGTAACCTATAATTTATTTCATTGTGGCTAATTCTCGGCTTAGGCGTCCAGTGGGCGGTCCTAGATAAGTGAGAATGTGAGCTTTAAATACAGCAGTTCATCCTGCATATAAAAAAAATCATTATACATGTCTTTAACCAGTGATATCTCAGTGTTTTGTATAGCTAGAACTAAGATCTTGGTGGTACATGAAAGCTGAAAATCTTTGCTTTCATATGACACCAAAACCGATCTCACTGGCAACACTTAGAATATTGCTAGGGAGATCTTTTAGAGCCTGTTTTCTATTACAAGGGAGATCTTTAGAGCCTGTTTTCTATTACTAGGGAGATCCTTACAGCCTGTTTGCTATTACTAGGGAGATCTTTAGAGCCTGTTTTCTATTACTAGGGAGATCTTTAGAGCCTGTTTTCTATTACTATGGAGATCTTTTAGAGCCTGTTTTCTATTACTAGGGAGATCTTTTAGAGCCTGTTTTCTATTACTAGGGAGATCTTTAGAGCCTGTTTTCTATTCCAAGGGAGATCTTTAGAGCCTGTTTTCTATTACTATGGAAATCTTTTAGAGCCTGTTTTCTATTACTATGGAGATCTTTTAGAGCCTGTCTTCTATTGCTAGGGAGACCTTTAGAGACTGTTTTCTATTACTAGGGAGATCTTTTAGAGCCTGTCTTCTATTGCTAGGGAGACCTTTAGAGACTGTTTTCTATTGCTATGGAGACCTTTAGAGCCTGTTTTCTATTGCTAGGGAGATGTTTAGAGCCTGTTTTCTGTTGCTAGGGAGATGCTTAGAGCCTGTTTTCTATTACTAGGGAGACCTTTAGAGCCTGTTTTATATTGCTAGGGAGACCTTTAGAGCCTGTTTTCTATTACTAGGGAGCTTTTTAGAGCCTGTTTTCTATTACTAGGGAGATCTTTAGAGCCTGTTTTCTATTACTAGGGAGATCTTTAGAGCCTGTTTTCTATTTCTAGGTAGCTCTTTAGAGCCTGTTTTCTATTGCTAGGGCGACCTTTAGAGCCTGTTTTCTATTACTAAGGAGATCTTTAGAGCCTGTTTTCTATTTCTAGGGAGATTTTTTAGAGCCTGTTTTCTATTACAAGGGAGATCTTTTAGAGCCTGTTTTCTATTACTAGGGAGATCTTTTAGAGCCTGTTTTCTATTACTATGGAGATCTTTTAGAGCCTGTTTTCTATTACTAGGGAGATCTTTAGAGCCTGTTTTCTTTTGCTAGGGAGATCTTTAGAGCCTTTTCTCTTTCTAGGGTGACCTTTAGAGCCTTTTTTCTACTAAAAGGAAGTAAAAATGTTCATCAAACCTATTCTGTAAAAAAAGTGGTGGCATTTACACTATAAATGAATATATCACCAGTTATACTGAATCTTTTCCCATATATATTATATACAGTATATACTGTATATGCAATGTGAAAGCTTCCCTTCAATTTTTTTTTCTTAAAAAGCACCAAGGAACCATAGAGAACACCCTAAATGGAGGTAAAAAGTATAGGATACCAATATAAAAATACTGTACAGAACAGAAGTCATGTTCATTGATGCCATTGGACGCTCCAGTGTGTTCTCTCATGCCCAGTCTACACAGTGGACTGATGCTTTTCCCATCAGTAATTTCTACCTGTGGCTTTAGCCCGTCTTACTTCATCCATGTAATGGCCAAGATGGGAAAGCTATACCGTATCGATAAAAAAGGAATAAGATTAGAAGCAATGCTCTACTGAGCATAACACATACTAGATTCCTCCATATTAAGGTTTTAAGTCTTGGGTTTTACTAGCACTAAAATACCGTCATGGGTTTTACTTGTGCACAAAATCTCACATACTTCCATTTATGCCGGCACATCAAAATGTAGAGGATCACTATTTGGCTGCACGCTGACCTATCTGCCAAAAACAGCAGAGGAACATACCTGCATAAGGCCCTGTTGGTAGACAGAACAGAGATCAAAGTCTACAGACAAAGCAACAAAGACAATGCTGGACCAGAGTCACCGTAATACTAATGTAAGTGTACTATTGTGGTTCACAATTTTATTGTAAGTGGCCTTCTCTTTGAATTCGTAGACGTTCCTTCTCGACTTGAAGACGTTCCTTCTCTATATGGAGCTTCTCCGACTCGAACTTTAAGAGCTGTAGCCTCTCCTTTTCGAGCTGAAGATGTTCCCTTTCCAGTTTTAATTTTTCAGCTTCTATGTCCAAGGGTTGCAATACAGTTTTTTCTGCTGGCACAAAATCATTCTCCAGGTTGGCCTTCTCCGCGTGCATGACTTGTAGCCTGAGCTTCTCTCTTTCGATTTGCAAACGCTCTTTCTCCAGCTGCAGTCTCTCGTGTTCCATGTCTAAGTGTCGCAATCGCTCTCTTTCAATTTGCAATCTCTCCTTTTCTACTTGCAGTCTCTCGGCTTCGATGCTTAAACGTTGCCTTTCCATCTCCAACTTTTGCTTCTCTAGATTTATTAGTAGGTGGGAATCTTTATACGGGATTCTGGCTATAGAACTTAAGGTGCCAAATTCTTCGATTCTGGGAAATTCCTCCGGAAGGTCATTTTCTTCTCTAGAGTCGGGCAAAACAGTTGATAACATTTCATCTTCTTCCATTTCAAACTATGGGAAAAGGAATAAGACAAGCTTTGGTTAATATCACGTTTGTCTGAAAAATATCATCCAAGGTTCTCTTGGGCTGCATGCACATGGGGCAATCCAGGCCAGAAAATCTTAAAGGGGTTGGCCACTTTCTAACTAACAGTCTGTAATGTGTAGCCCAAAGATAAATAATAAACTTACTCATAGACATTCATTTTCTACTTCTGTCTCTTTATTTTTAAGCCACGCCCCCGCTTACCTGGCTCTGCCGGCTCTCTGACACTCCTCCTCTGACCACTGAGCTTGTGACATGGAGGGGCATGTGATACAGCTTGACCATGTCACGTGTCTGTGCCTGCTCTGCTCTTCTGCCTGGTCTTTTACTACTCAGCAAGAACCTGTCTGACGTCACAGTCACATGACTCTCTAGTTTTGTTACTGGGTAGGCGTGTGTGTCCTTGAACAATGTAGAAAAGTTGTATCTAAGGTTGAGCCGATCTTGACTTGTCATGATCGATTTTGAAATCCGATTTCCGATCATTTTTCATTCGAACCTGATCTTGATCCCAATTCCGATCCCAATGCAAGTCAATGGCATTTTTTAACTAATCGGAGATCGGATTTTAAAAACAATCCTATTCACTATACAGCATGGAATCTAACAATTGTACGCTTTAATTGTTAGAATCCACGCTGTGTAGTGATTTTTTTAAATCACTAAGTAGCCAGAGGATTTTTTTAAAATCCTCTGGCTACTTAGTCCCTCCTGGTGTCCACTTACCTGCAGAGATGGCTGGTCCGGTGCCCGGTGTTCTCGTTCTTCTTCGCCTCACTGCCTCCCAGGGTAGGAGAGTGTGGGCGGGTACTGGGAGGGGAGACGTCACCGCTTCCCGCCCTGTACCCGCCCACACTCTTCTAAGCCACAAGCCCCGCCTTCTTCCTAGCTCTTTAAACACTAACCTGGGAGGCAGGGGCAGAGAGGTGAAGAAGAACGAGAACACCAGGCACCGGACCAGCCATCTCCGCAGGTAAGTAGCTAATAGAGATGTTAGCTAGTCTCCCATTAGAATGAATGGATGCAGCTGGCATGCAGGGGGTTAAGGCTGAAAAAGATCGTGTTCGGAATTCCGATTGCGAAATATTCTCGATCGCCGATCGGAATCCGATCTTTTCCGAACACGATCGCTCAACCCTAGTTGTATCCCATTGCAGTGGAGGAACATGCAGAGATCTGAGGTGCCTGGTGTACTGTGGGGATGTGAAAGATGTGGGGTTTATTGTGTAGTGTGGGTGAGATGTAGGGTGCATGGTGTGCAGTGGAGGACAAATCTGGGGGATAGATCTGGGCTGCATTGTGTAGTGGGGCTGAGAGATGTAGGTGCATGGTGTACTGTAGGGGGGGGCAGATCTCAGGTGCATGGTGTACTATGGGGTAAGAGTTGTAGGGTGGATGTTGTAGTGTGGAGGTGGAGAGATGTGGGGTGCATTGTATAATGTGGGGAGATGTGGGGTGCATTGTCTAATGGGGAGAGATATGGTGTGCTGTGGGCATGAGAGATATGGGGTGCACAGTGTACTGTAGGGGGGGAAGATTTGGGGTGCATTGTGTAGTGGGGGTGAGAGATGTAGGGTGCATGGAGTACTGTGGGGGAGATCTTGGGTGCATGGTGTACTATGGGGTAAGAGTTGTCGGGTGTGTATTGTAGTGTGGGGGTGGAGAGATGTGGCGTGCATTGTATAATGTTGGGTGTAGAGTGTACTATGGAGGAGAGATGTGGGGTGCATAGTAGAGAGGCACGTGGAGAGCTGGGGGGTGGTTGTGTTTGCTCCTTGCACTGAAGGTACATTCAGGAAGGGGGGGTTTGGCGATGCACAAGAGGCTCATGAAGAATGGAGGAATCTTTCATATCTGTGTTAGGGCTAGTTCACACGGGGACATGGAGGCAGATTTTGACAGCGGAATCCACGTCATAATCCGCCTCCATACAATGATAGTCTATGTAGAGGGCTTCCTCTTTTTTTTCCGCTAGCGTTTGTTTACGTTAGGCGAAAAAAGAAGCGACATGACCTTTCTTCAGGAGTTTTCCGCCTGAAGAAAGCAATAGAAGTGAACGGGAAGCGCAAAACGCGCATTTTTTTACCTCGCGGGTTTTTGTATAAAAAAGTGTTGCGTTTTTTTACAAAAAAACGCGCGTTAAAAAACGTGACACGTTTTTTGCGGCCTGTTCTCTTTTAAGGGATGGGAAAACCACCTGGCCTTGTTGGAAGCGGTTTTTGCAAAAAAACGCTCCACAAAAAGCGGGCCAAGGTCTAAAAAATGCTTCCTAATCAGGAAGTGTTTTTTTCTGGTGCCAAAACAAGCCACACGTAATTTACGTGTGAACTAAGCCTTAGGTTTGCATGAGAGGCACAAAGAAACTCTGGAATACGCTGCAGTTTTTGTCGTGCTGTTACCACCACATTGGGCTTCGACCATAAGAGACACATGGGGAGCTGTGTGAAACTTGTTTGGAGTGTTCTGACCTTTGAAGTGCTTATTAACACTATGGGGGTGCACTAGAGAGATATAGAAAGCATGTCTGGGGGTGCACAGGAAATATATGGCTATTGGTGAAATAACTGCTAGCAGTGTGGGGGTAGACTTACAGGGGCTATCTGCAACAAGTTATCCCCTCCCCTGTGGGTATCTTGCAAGGGGTGGGGGGGGGTCATAAGAATTTGGACTGGTGAGGACCTGGTTATATATGTATATAAATATATAGAGAGAGAGAAAGAGAGAGAGAGAGAGAGAGAGAGTCACTGGTGAGGACCTGGTCCTTCTGAAGTAGGGGATTTAGTCATTTTACTGTGAGCTGGCTAAATACTACTTCAGTTCAGATCCTGACCACTAGGGGGCAAAAAGGTCCTGACCAGGTCCTGACATTGAGGCGGCTAATACTATGAGTGATAAGGACTAGAGATGAGTGAACACTGTTTGGATCAGCCGTTCCGAACAGCATGCTCCCATAGAAATGAATGGAAGCACCTGGCACGTACACTTTGCCGGCGGCCGGTCGCCGTGCCAGGTGCTTCCATTCATTTCTATGGGAGCGTGCTGTTCGGAACGGCTGATCCGAACAGTGTTCGCTCATCTCTAATAAGGACCAGGTCCGTACTGAGTATAGGATTTAGTCACAACCGTATTGTAATCGATGGTGTCTGGTGGCATTTTAATGATTACCGTATTTTTCGGACTATAAGACGCACTTTTTTCCCCCCAAATTTGGGGGGAAAAGAAGGGTGCGTCTTATAGGCCGAATGTGGCGCCTGGCATCCGCTGTAATAGAGAGGCGGAAGCCGGCAAGTGATAGACGCCATTACAGCTGCCGGGGCCTGCGACATCGCTGCGCTCCTCTGCCCTGCATGAAGCCAGCAGCGGGAGGAGTGATGCTATTCCGCTCCTCCGTCCCCCCGCCGCTGGCTTCATGCAGGGCAGAGGAGCGTAGCGATGTCTCAGGCCCCGGCGTCTATCCCTCACCAGCATCCGCCTCTCTAGTACAGCGGATGCCGGGTCAGTATCAGCGGCCCCTTCTCCCCCGAACCTGTGCCTCCCCCGTACCTGTAAAGATGCAGGCCGGCTCCTGCGCGGCGATATCGCAGGAGCCGACCTGTTCGGGTGACAGCCGGGAGCCTAATGAGGCTCCCAGGCCTGTCACTGCTATATATTAGTATTGCGGCTGGGTCTATGACCAGCCGTAATACTAATACACAGAATGTCCCATAGACGGCAATACAGTTGTATTGCTGTCTATGGGACTTGCAATCAAGTGACCGCAGGTTCAAGCCCCGGGGGGGGAATAAAATAGTAAAAAAAAAAAAAAAGCTTTAAAAATATATAATAAAAATATGAAATAAATAAAAGTTCTAAATCACCTCCTGTCCCTAGAATATATATATATATAAAAGTAGAAAATCATATATCATAAACCACCGGGTTTTTTTTTTCAATAAAAGGTGATCTAAGCAATAGATATTCCCCAAAATGGTAAACTAAAAAGTACTTCTGGCCCCGCAAAAAAAAACACTCTATGCGTCCCCATACAGCTGCACGGTCACCTGTCAATGTGGCCTTGCAGCTATTGCAAAACTACAACTCCCATATATTAAATATTTTACCAGTTTTTGCTTCAAAATTTTTTTTCCCTATTTTCCTCCTCTAAAACCTAGGTGCGTCTTATAGTCCGAAAAATACGGTAGTCCATTTGAATGTAGTGCTAAAGAAGGTGTTTTGGGGCTCCATTCAAATTGGATGAATCATAGCGGCCCTCAGCGGCTATTAGTTGTGCAGGACCCCTAGGATTCAGCCCAGCGTTGTGACAGTGACAGCCATTGTGAGCGCACTCTGCTAGCCAGAGGTGCTGAGGTGGAAGAAGCTGTGTGATCACATCCTATGTGTGGGCAGCGCTGTGATGCGCCTCAGCCTGGAATGTAGGTCAGGAGTTTCACTTTCAGTTTATTGATGTCCCGCCCACACAGGCCGGCTGAGCTCACACTGCAATATCTCATTTTAATGGGGAACAGGTAAGATAAATTTCATTTTTACAGCACATTTGTCCTATAACCATCTTTCTGAGTTGCCTGGGGCAAAGTGGTTTTTTCAGCTTTAGGGTCCATTCACATGGAGTAACGCGAGGCGTTTTTTGTGCTTATTTTTACGGCCGTAAAAAGACGTTTCCATTGAGTTCTATAGTAAAATACACCTGTATTTTTACATCCGTAATTTTACGTCCGTTATTTTACGGACGTAAAAATACAGGCGTATTTTACTATAGAACTCAATGGAAACGTCTTTTTACAGCCGTAAAAATAAGCACAAAATAAGCACAAAAAACGGCTCGCGTTACTCCGTGTGAATGGACCCCTTTAACTGTATATTGGCTGAATGTTTTGGCATGAACCAGAAGTCTCCCTTACATAGTTACATAGTAGATGAGGTTGGATAAAGACATTAGTCCATCAAGTCCAACCTATAACCCTACAATCCCTACAGTGTTCCCTAGCCCATTCTTTACTGTACTTTAGATAGTCTGGACAGTTGAGTGGTGAGGAGACAAGGACCTTTAGCATCATAGATGATTACAATGCGTCCTTGTCTCCAATGATGTGTCCTTGTCTCCAATGAATGTCTTTATTATGATGCGTCCCAGTCTCCAGTCTGGGTTTGGCGACAAATTTGGCACTTATCTGGACTAAATTTTCCAGCCCATATTTCCCTGTATGCATGGAGCTTTGAGAACATCTTGACGAAGACCAGGTTCATACACTTATAATAAAGTCATAGTAGTCTATAAATTGTCCCTTTTTGTGCCTTCTGTATGGTAGAGCATAGGCAAAGTATGCAAATTATGGAGTCCATGAAGTTTCAACTAACCATTTTGCAGCAACACATAAACGGGTTTGAGCTACTCGCAGGCCATGTGACCAATGAATGTGATGACACATGGCCAGTGACGTGGAAGCGGTGCTCAGGGACAGCTGATCCATAGGGGTCTAGTGAGTATTACCATTACTGGTATTTCATAGCAATGCAAACTGTTTTATAACTTTTTCCCGACATCCGCCGTAATAGTATGGCGGATGCCGGTTGTGTAACTATGGCGACCGCCCGGGAGCCGGGCGGCCGCCATAGCCGCCGGGTGTCTACTACTTTATGCAGTAGACAACCGGCGCTAATGTCTCCGATCGGTCCCCAGACCGATCAGAGGTATTAACTCCTCCGGCGCCATTTTCCCGTGGCGCTTGCGCACCGCCATTTTGCTGGTGGTCGCCGGCGCCTGGAGCAAGCTCCAGGGCCGACATCACGTTTTTGTAAAGGCTCCCGGCCAGTCTGCATTCACTTTCTTGAAATGATGATTTTTTGCAAAGCATTGATCAGACCCCTGGGGTTCAAGACCCCTAGGGGGTCTAATAAATGCAAAAAATAAAAAAAGGAAAAGAAATATAAATTTTTTAAAAAAGTATTAAAAATTCAAATCACCCCCCTTTCTCTAGAACACATATAAAAGTAGTTAAATACTGTGAAACACATACATGTTAGGTATCCCCGTGTCCGAAATCACCCGCTCTACAAATCTATAAAAATATTTTTCCTGTACGGTAAACGCTGGAGCGGGAAAAATAGTCAAAAGTGCCAAACCGCCGTTTTTTCACTGTTTTGATTCTGATAAAAATTTGAATAAAAAGTGATCAAAGCAATAGCATTTCCCGAAAATGGTAGAACTAAAAAGTACACCTGGCCCCGCAAAAAAAGACGCCCTATACATCCCCGTACATGGACGTATAAAAAAGTTACGGCTGTCGGAATATGGCGACTTTTAGAAAAAAAGATTTTTAACACAATTTTGGATTTTTTTAAGAGGTTAAAATGTAAATAAAACCATATACATTTGGTATCCCCAGAATCTATAACGAAACACAGAATATAGGGGACATGTCATTTTGGCTGCACAGTGAACGCCGTAAAACCGAAGCCCGTAAGAAAGTCGCACAAATGCACTTTTTCTTCAAATTCACCCCATTCTGAATTTTTTTCCTGCTTCCCAGTACATTATACAGAATAATTAATGGTGGCATCATGAAGAAATATTTGCCCCAAAGATTAAAACCTCATATGGCTCTGGGAGCGGAGAAATAAAAACGTTATGGGGTTTAGAAGGAGGGGAGTCAAAAACGAAAATCAAAAAATGCCATCGGCGGGAAGGGGTTAAAAAATAGTGTGATTAAATAACAAAATGAAAGGTAATAAAATAATTTTGTTTAAATCTAAGGCCTCACGTTGCAGATTTTGTTGCGTTTTTCCAGCCCAAGTCAATAATGGCTTGAAATGGAATGGGAAATCTATAGGAAGTTCTTATACTTCTACCTTCTGCTCAATCCACTCCGGGCTTTGGCAACAAAAAAAAAAGTTGCATTTCTGCAACGTGGGGCCTCAACCTTAAGGGGTATTTCCATTATTTAATGCTATGGTATATCACTAGGATCTGTAATACCATGACCAATAGAGGTCAGACCTCTAGAACTGGAATTCACTGGAAGTTCTTCAAGTTCGAAGCTTAAAAGATTTGAAGAACCGGCAGTAGTCTACACCCTGAGGAGCGTAAGGGATTGGATTCTTACCGATCTGTAGGTAATACGACACCTCTTATAATAGTGGGAAATTCGGCTACCACTTGTCTCTATAATACGACATTTCACACTTCTGTGTATCTATGATTACATTTACTACAACAGAACAATCCGCGCTTGTTATCTTGGCAAACGCTCCGAATGGAAAAATGACAAATGAAGCATCGCTGCTGTTTTTCACTGACTTTATGGAGTTTATGTCATTTGCTTTTCTAAAATTTCCTGCTGGCGTCTTTCAATATCCTTCTCGTGAGAAACACCACCTGCCAAGCGGCTCAGGAGCCAGACAAGATTCTTAAAGACAAAGAGTCTTCCTTGTATAAAGTCGGTATTTTCATTGGGTTCATCTTGCTAACTAAGACGTTACAGAGACGCGAACCTCGCATACTTATATCTCTGTTCTTTACGTCTACTTGACTTCCAATAAAACCAGCTGCAGTTTCATCTACAACAAATTTGACCATGGATCCCATTTTCCGGATGGTGTTACGTAGATAGTTGACGGACATTCAGGTCGTGCCAACGTATCGGTCCAGGAAATTCTAATATTTGTATAAAAACTCAAAAGATCTTTTGCTCAAAATTAAAATATCCAATTTCTCCATTCGAGGTGTTTTCTGGGAGTTACATATGTATGACCTATTCTTGGAACCTCGAATGGTGGACCAGGTCCTGGTGGCCCCACGTCAATGGGCAGTTCCTGAAGCTCATACACGTTGGCCAATTTTGGCACCAAGTCCTCCTCCAATACATTTTATTAACTGAAATGAAATGTATTATGACAACAGTGAAGTGTAGGAACCCGTGATCTAGTAATGGTCTACCCCTGTCCATGTACATGAGATTGTTGGCCAAACCTGCAGATTGGTTCAAGAACGTAAACAATTTTTACCTAGAGTAATAGGTCCAAAGTTAATGTCTTGTCGTTACAGTAGATCACATTGATCTTTCTAACATTAAGGGTCACATACCTTCTCTTCACTAGGCGTCTGATTATACACAATTCTATTTTGACGGGAGTTGAACTGGATTCCAAAGCAAGGATGTGAAATTCTCTTTTTCCAGCTAGGACCCTGTAATGTCAGAAGAGGTCAATATAATTTTCCTGTGTCTCAGTAGATCTACAAATGTAAGCGTAACAGACTTATTGTGGATGTATCTTGGGTATTTCTTTGCCCAGTGAGTCAGGACCATGGTTGGTCTTATCCTACAAAAGTTGGTTAGAAAGGAGATACCACTATTCCATTGGTTCTACTAGGATTGTTCTAATACATATGACATTGCCTCAGATCAGCAGATCTTAGCCGGTTGTATCAATAATAATGAAAATTTGTGTAAAATCTTACTTCTTCACTCTTTTCCTACAAGCCCATGTTATGCTACCCACTGAAGCAAAAGACTATAGCAGTGGATGTGTGATATAATGGAGGATACGATGGGTCAAGGTCTTATTACACATGTAAAATAGAATGGATGAATGGTATCATGGGAGAAAATCTGACAAAATTATTCATGACATACATCAAATACATACAGGAAATGAGAGTATAAATTAAATCTGTAATACAACTACTATATCCAGTAGGGTACAATGTAAAGGGGTTGACCTATAATGAACAAATCCTATCGACAAGGATGAGTGACAATCAACTGACTGGCTAGGTTCACATCAGCGCTCGGTGACCGTTCGGGGATTCCGGCCCACATTCCGTCTCCAACTCCATCAGCATTTTGGACAGAAACCTGTCTGACCCCATTATAGTCTACGGGGTCTACCGGTTTCTTAGGGTAACCACTTTTTATGCAGATAGAGTTTCTGTTTTTTGGGTCCCCAAGTGGACCCGAAGAACAGAAACCACACACGGGTATGAACCTAGCGTTAGCATTTTTTGGAAAGAAGTCCACTGTTTTTGGGGGGTTTTCGTCAAAGTCTGAAGTACACGAGTGTACTTTGCAAGCGGCCACAAGAAAATGGCTACGGACAAGCGCCATCGGCTCTGCCCAAAGCCGACTGCTCATGTCTAGGATTTTGAAGACCAGATTTTTTGAGCAACACTGGGGACGCCCCCAGAGCAGCGAGAAAAATCATCTGAATACCGCAGAAAACTGGGAATATCACCGGAACGGCGGTGCGGAGAAGACATCTAAAGGTAGAAGAATAGCCTTTCTTAAGGCTATTCCTACATGTTAATATTAAAAAATGGGATTCTAATGATAGAATCCCTTTAAAGATTTTCTCTAACCATCTTAGTGGTGACATCTGTTGTCTTGGTCGATTGTCAATGAACCCGACCATGAATGCAGGAACTTTCTATAGTCTGGTACATGTCGGAAAATTAAGGGTGCGTGTATGGGCCAATTAAAATGTACTTTTATTCACCACTCTGGATGTGTGCATAAGGCCTTAGTAGGGATAGGTGAAACTTTGGTTTGTGGCTGTAGAGTACACAACATGACTTTCAAAGGATCCGTTTTATGTGATCAGATGGGACCATAAAATATGACTACTACACTATAGTCTGCTCTTTCTTATATCTGGAGAAGATGGTAGCTTCTTTTATTAAGTTTTTTTTATCTCCATATACTTGCTCATGTATGTTTCTGCTGTCAGCCTCTTCCCCTAAAGGGCCAAAGAAGGATGACTTATTTTAGCAGTAAGATATTGAAAAATGTCATTGCTTTGTTAGGGCCCCTTCACACGGCGTAAGCGCTTGGCTCATTCCGAGCCGTACACGTGAGCGCTTCTAAACACTTCCCATTCACTTCAATGGGAGCGCTCGTAAAGCCGGCTGAAGTGAATGGGAAGTGTTTAGAAGCGCTTGCGTGTACGGCTCGGAATGAGCCGAGCGCTTACGCCGTGTGAAGGGGCCCTTATAAGCCACTGAATAGTTTAAAGTTGACCAACTATTCCCTTACACTCTTGACCACTGATCTATATTACCATGAGTAAGATATAGTAGCCATCAGTTGGAATTTTTTCTTTAGCCCCAACCATTCCTGAGCAATTAGTGCTATTATTTTCAGCACTCGATATGCTAATTAGGTTGTCTACAATCAGGTGGGCAGTTCCAGACCAAGACCTCACCTGACAGTAGGGAACCAAATTAGCATATTGGCTGCTGAAACAACACTGATTGCTCAGGAATGGTGGGGGCTAGAGATAACATTTCAGCTGCACCCGAATCAGTGGAGCAAAGTCTACTGATGGATTGGAGTTGGTGGTCAAAGGTCCTCTTTAAGTTTCCAAGTTTTCAGTTTTATGCAAAGCAACTCTTACCCAGAAAAACTAAGTACCTTCTTACGTCCTGGAGAACAACAGATTTGTATAATTTTTTCCCCACAATTTTCTTAAAATACATTCAAAAATATTCTTACTTCAAAACTCTGAGGTTCTTCTTCTTCTTCCACTTTGATCTCCGCCATAGACTCATTGGCTTCTCGAACATCTGGCCCATTTTTCCACTCCAAACTCGAGTCATTCGTTAACCCACTCGGCTTGTCATCCGAGTCATCGATGATGGAGTCTAGATCTGACAGTGGTAGGTGCATCCCAGAATTTCCTATTTTAAGATCTGAATTGAGACTTTTCCTTTTTATGAGGGATCTCCAGTCGAGATATCTTCTTTTAACCTCAGTCCCCGTCCTTTGTTCCCCTTCCCCGAGCGCATTCACACACTCCGCTATTTCTTCCCAGGCTTTGCGCTTCATTTCGTTAATGGTGGTGTTGAGCTGCTTGGAGAAAATGACATCCCTTCTCTTTTTTATTTCGGTTAGTAACGTTTGCGTTTCTTGGACACTGAAATTACTTTTCCTCTTCCTTTTCAGCTGTTTCATTATAGACGGCTGCAAGGTCATTTTTTTTACATCAGCAGGAATACCAAGATGAGACCGAGATGGAAAGATCTGCGGTAACTGCTTCTTTCTGCTGAATTTGGCCAGTTTTAATGGTGAAGTAATTGCTTTTCCTAGAGAATCTGAAAAGGAAACATACAAAATTAAAGGTGAAGAATTGGACTTACTTAACAAGTGATTGTGTTAGCAAGGATAAAAAGAAAAGGATTATGGGCCGAGAGATAGTAATGATACTGTAACCTTGTGCAAACAGACTTTGGCATCGTATTGCTAAGATATACCACCCGTATTGTGCAATTATCAGGGATCCCCACTGTCTCCTGTTGGCTCCACTCAATATTCTATGGAAGCCATGTAGTCAACCATCATAGTCAATAAACAACCACTGTTAATCGGAGTCATCAAGAGATGAAGAAACACATTGCTTCTTAGATATGTCCCCATGCTGTGCAATTGACAAGGGTCTTAGTAATATGATCCCCACTGTCTTCTGTTGGTTCACTCAACATTCACTGGAGGCCATGTGGTCAACCATCATAGTCAATAAGCAACCATTGCTAAGCGCAGCCACCAAGAGATGAAGAAACACATTGCTTCTTAGATATGTTCCCCATGCTGTGCAATTGACAAATACTCAGCTGTGAGGGCCATCTACTACCAAAGACTCTCTGCCCACATCCCAGACTTCATATATGCCGACGAGAAGAGGAAAGTCTACATCCTACTGGGAGAAGAAGAGGCCACTGTGGAGATCGCTGCCCAGTACGTGTCCAGCTGTCACCAAACAAGAGGAAGATGAGACCCCACGGACTGTTATACCCCAATACACCCACCCCACCTCCCCATATAGCAGTCACCAACTAAGAGGAAGATGAGACTCCACGGACTGCTATACCCCAAATCAAACCCCCCCCCCCATACCCACCACTCACCCCCCCGATCCCAACTCCCAACCCCCCCTTTACTAGCTTTGGCAATGCCAAATATCTATTCGGACGTGCCAATAGAGCTTGCTTGATTTGACAGGGGTCTTATTACTATGATCCCCACTGTCTCCTGTTGGCTTCACTCAATATACTCTGGAGGTCATTTGGCCAGCTGACAAACTCAATAAGCAACCATTGCTAAGTGAAGCCACCAAGAGATGAAGAAACACATTGCTTCTTACATATGTCACCCATGTAGTGCAATTGACAAGGGTCTTAGTTCTATGATCCCCACTGTCTCCTATTGGCTTCACTCAACATTCTCTGGAGGCCATGTAGTCAACCGTCATAGTCAATAAGCAACCATTGCTAAGTGGAGACACCAAGAGATGAAGAAACACATTGCTTCTTACATATGTCACCCATGTTGTGCAATTGACAAGGGTCTTAGTTCTATGATCCCCACTGTGTCCTATTGGCTTCACTCAACATTCTCTGGAGGCCATGTAGTCAACCGTCATAGTCAATAAGCAACCAGTGCTAAGTGGAGACACCAAGAGATGAAGAAACATATTGGCCATCTAGCAAAGTGGTACGTGACAACAGTTTAGCCACCATGGATCCAAAAATATTGGGATATCCTTTAAGGCAGAGAAATAGTTGTACTGATAATGTATTTATAAAATGAGCCTCTGAAGCCGTAACCTGAATATAGTCAAAATTTCGGTTTCTTAAGTCTAAGCCCCCATGCAATGAAACAAAGCAAGAGAGAGTTTTTCTCTGCAGACTTTCTGCCCCTATTATATCTATAGGACAAATGTCAGCATTTCCGCGGGTATAATCGACATGATGCGATTTTCAAGAAGGTTGGCGTTATTGCTGAGGGGCTGTAGCAGTTATGTGAGTGATGACATCACAGACCATTGGCTACATAGTGGCCATGCAATGTCATTATAAATTCATCCCATTCACTTCTATGGCTATAATTAAATCATACAAAACAAATAGTGCAACGTAAATAGTGAAGGGTGTCTCACCCCTATCATAAAACTGATAGGTGGGCGTCTCAAGTGTTGGACCCCCACTGATCATTTACTGATAACCTATCTCGAGGATAGGCAATCAATAGAAAGGACCCTTTAAGGGCAGGTTCGGTGTCAGACTGAGGTTCTTTACATGCACCAGATAAAGTTAAAACAAACCCTTCAAATTTGGGTGTTTTCTGCTGGACCCCTATTGTGTTAGAGCCTGGGCCCATCGGAGGATCTTCAGGTCCTTTGGTGGACCAGTCTGACACTAGATAGGTCAACTCAGCAATATTTCAGGAAAACTCCTGTAATGTAGACCTTATACCTATAGGGAAACTACCAGGGTTTCTGTAGGTATAACCGACACTGATGTGAATATACTGCTTTGGTTGACCTAATAAATAAAAAATCCCAGCCAATCCGAATAGTGAGGACTATAGAAAGCATGATAGAGGACAATGACCATTTTTAGGGTGTAAGAGGAAACTTGAATAAGGCATTGTGAACATTTGCATCCCTTTCACAGGTTCCATCACATTTGGTGGAAATATAGTTCTATACAACAGATCCTTTGATATTATGGATGTGGAACTGCCATTAGAGATGGAGTCCATGATGCCAATGTGAACAGTGCCTTACTCAATAAGATAACACGGCATTGTGGTCCTGCCATATATTAATGTTCCCTGGCAGTCAGTACACTTCTGGGGTGGGGGGTTTTACTTCCAATAGCTCTTTCTCTAGTTATATCACCTAGAACAGATGTACTGGTGTCATATATAAGCTGAGATTCTCAGCATTCAGATACCACCACGGCTATGACAAACCTGGAGATATCAGCAGTATATAAAGCTCATGTTTCTGACCTGGTATCTGATGCCCCCATCTGTGTTATATATAGATTCTCAGCTCTTATATGACACCAGAAGCAGTGTTCTAGGTGGTATAATACCGGAGATACAGCTATTCGACGTGACCACTCCATTCAGCTTCTTCCTACAATACAAGAAAATAGCAATAGGAACGTTCCTTCGTTGTGTGACAACATACACTGGATAGAAATGTTGAACCCAAAACACAACGTTGGGCTTACCCGGGGCTGAGTAAGATGGTCATGGGTCCTGAGATGTATGTAGCTTGTGGCCCCCCATGAGAGAGTTCAATGGCCATGGGCCCACCAGGAGCTTTGGGCCCCGAGTAACCCCCCAAAAAGTCTGTATTATAATCCACTAGTGGTGCTCACCTCTGTAAACCTCTTGTAGCCATTTTGTCTATTAAGAAGTAGACACTAGAGATGAATCAATCGCTCCAGCACGATATGAGTTCAACATGAATATTCCAAATCGTAAGGTTTCTAATAAAACCAAACAATTGGGTATTCATCTCGGACAAACCAAAATGGACATTGAGATAAAGTATTACACTCTGGAGTCTCTTCAGATATAATAGGTGAAGGCCGAGAGGAACGTGGAAATAGAATAAAAACATGGGTGCATATAGTCACCGAGAGAGGGAGAGAGCCAGATGCCACAAGGAAGCCCAAAAGAGATGAGGGAAGGTGAGTACGGATGTTTTTAAATTTTTTACACCTCCCTGGACTCCACCACTTATACTCTGGGGTACGAGGAGACATCACAGTATAATAATTTCACTTTCAGTTCTATCCGCACCTGCTTAACTCAAAACAAGTCATGGACCCGCGTCACCCCAACGCTCAGCCATCTCTAGTAGACAATGTTAATAGAGTTCAACTTTAACAACAACAACATAATAACAATTACTAATAATATTCAATGTATCATCTATTATTACACCTGTTGTAGGAAAGTGATGGGGCCACAGTGTTACCGTCACAGCTTCTTCAATAGTGAATGGTCATGGGTGCAACACGGTGGCTCAGTGGTTAGCACTGCAACCTTGCAGCGCTAGAGTCCTGGGCTCGAATCCTGCTGGAACAACATCTGCAAGGAGTTTGTATGTTCCTCCCAATCTATAAAGACATACTGATGGGAAAAATCTACATTGTGATCCCTATATGGGGCTCATAATCTACATTTAAAAAAAACAAAAAAGTGAATTGTCATGTAGGAGAAGGTCAAGGTGCGAGAGGCAACCATTTTCATCGCAACGTTCCTACTTTTCCAAGTAGCCACATTATGATGTATAGGATGTATCCGAACCCTTGTGAGATGGGGATATCTACATTAGCTTACATGCCTTATATTGGGGAGGGGTGAGTAACATATGTAGTAACAAAATATAATATACATTAATAAATAATATCGTAATAATAAAGTAATAACACATTCATAATATATAAAATACATGTATAGATATAAATATGTATATAGAAATATGTGTATGTATCTATAACTATATGGATGTGCGTGTAAATATGTGCGTATGTATATTGCATGTATATGTAAATATTGTTGTGTGTATATATAAATATATGGATGTGTAGGTAAATATGTGCGTATGTGTAAATATAGTGTATGTATATTGTATGTATATGTAAATATTGTTGTGTATATATAAATATATGGATGTGTAGGTAAATATGTGCGTATGTGTAAGTATAGTGTATGTATGTATATTGTATGTATATGTAAATATTGTTCTATAAATAGGTGACTGTAAATATGACTACGTATAAATATAGTAGATACATATGTATAATATACCGCTCACACATAAATATAGTAGATACATATGTATAATATACCGCTCACACCTAAATATAGTAGATACATATGTATAATATACCGCTCACACATAAATATAGTAGATACATATGTATAATATACCGCTCACACCTAAATATAGTAGATACATATGTATAATATACCGCTCACACGTCTTTCATCTCGCAGACACCGGATGACCCGTGTCACACTATGCAGTATTTGTGTAGTATCTGCGAGCACTGCGGTATTATGTGACCTACTAAGAGCAGCACAACAACCTGGTGTAAATGTCATGGTAAATGGTACATACAGTATATATGGAGCCACCATCTGTATACTGTACACTACTTACTATAGGATGGGGGATGACAGGTGTGTACACTGAGCAGGTGGAATTCCCTGAAAAGTGCCATTGTCCCCAAATCCAGCTCCCTTCCCCCACTCCTTCAGTAAAGATGTAGCAGAGCTGAGTTTGTCACTCCACAGAGGCCAGGGCTACTCTCTCCAGGAGAGTTACATGGCCAAGTCAGCTCTGCTACATCTGGACGTCAATGACCGACATGATCCACTTTACACCAGCAGGGCTCTGCAGAGCAGACAAGATGGCGATGTGGAGCGCAGGGAAAGAGCAAGAAGAGGCCAAGCTGTGAGCAGAGACTGCAGATCCCCACAGGAGGCAGAGCCGGAGCTGTGCAGGCTGCAGACATGGAGGGCTCTTACCTGCAGACAGTGCGCCGAGTAGTGACAATCCCCCCGGGCACAGACACAGCAAGGGATGCCCAGCCCCAGCTATATAATAGGAGCAGAGGGGGGGCACAGGCTGGCGGACACAGCAGAGGAGGGGGATCCTCACAGCCACTGGGAAGAGGGGAGGGAGAAGGCTGCAGAGGAGGAGGAGGAGGAGGAGGAGGAAGGGCAAAGCTACTACAAGGAGGCAGAGAAGGGTGAGGGGATCAGGCGGTGGTGCAGCAGACACAAAGGGGCTGCACACATACACAATGACAATCATACTAATAATGTATCAGTGCACAGCTACAGACAGGAGACCATGTCCTCATATCCTCCTGTCCTGCTGTCCCCATGTCCTCCTGCCCCCATGTCCTCCTGTCCCCATGTCCTCCTGTCCCCATGTCCTCCTGTCCTGTATCCTCCTGTCCCCATGTCCTCCTGTCCCCATGTCCTCCTGTCCCCATGTCCTCCTGTCTCCACGTCCTCCTGTCCCCATGTCCTCCTGTCCCCATGTCCTCCTGTCCCCATGTCCTCCTGTCTCCACGTCCTCGTGTCTCCATGTCCTCCTGTCTCCACGTCCTCGTGTCCTCCTGTCCCCATGTCCTGCTGTCCCCATGTCCTCCTGCCCCCATGTCCTCCTGTCTCCATGTCCTCCTGCCCCCATGTCCTCCTGTCCCCATGTCCTCCTGTCCCCATGTCCTCCTGTCCCCATGTCCTCCTGTCTCCACGTCCTCATGTCCTCCTGTCCCCATGTCCTCCTGTCTCCATGTCCTCCTGTCCCCACGTCCTCCTATCCCCACGTCCTCCTATCCCCACGTCCTCCTGTATCCACGTCCTCCTGTCCCCACGTCCTCCTATCCCCACGTCCTCCTATCCCCATGTCCTCCTGTATCCACGTCCTCCTGTCCCCACGTCCTCCTGTCCCCACGTCCTCCTGTCCCCACGTCCTCCAGTCCCCACGTCCTCCAGTCCCCACGTCCTCCAGTCCCCACGTCCTCCAGTCCCCACGTCCTCCTGTCCCCACGTCCTCCTGTCCCCACGTCCTCCTGTCCCCACGTCCTCCTGTCCTGTATCCTGTGCTGCTGTTTTCCTCTTTGTAAGTCCTGTGATACAACAGCTCAGCTAAACCATGGAGCAGTCTAGACAACAGACACCACATGGGCTCTGTGTATACAGCATCCTGATGTAGCAGAGCTAAGAGTGTCACATGAGGAAACATACAAGTGTGTGATCATTCTACATACAACCTGTCACCTCATCCTGACATGTCTGTTTTAGGCTAAGGCCCCACCGGCCGTAATCACAGCGCTAAAGCGCTGAGGAAAGAACCGCGGCGTGAACGCACTGCGGTTCCTTCCACAGTGATTTAAACAGAAAGTTTGCTGAGTTTTCCTCTGCGGACTTTCTGTTACAATTATATTTATGGGAAAGCCGCCGGCGTTTCCGTAGATATAATTGACATGCGGCAATTTGCAAAGCCGCAACGGCTTTGCAAATTGCAGCGTGTCTGCGCTACGATTTCTTCCGTAAAGTGGGCATGGGATTCACATGAATCCCATCCACTTTGCCTTCACTATTTTTCCCGCAGCGTCTCTGCTGCAGGCAAATCGTGGAGTTTACGCCCCGTGGGACCCCGGCCTTAGGGCCCATTCACACGGAGTAAATGCACGTGTATTTTGGCAAAATACACGTGTAAAAAATACATGTGTAAAAATAAGACTCCCATTGACTTCAATGACATTTTACACGTGTATTTTGACGTGTTTTTTTACACGTATAAAAAAATGTCATTGAAGTCAATGGGAGTCTTATTTTTACACATGTATTTTGCCAAAATACACGCGCGTTTACTTCATGTGAACGAGCCCTCAGGCTGCGTTCGCGTCTGCATCTGGTATCCATCCTCTTGTTCTTCGGAGAACCCTTCAATTGGTGCAAAGCTACAATAAGTCCACTGCATTATGGTCTGCCATATTTGGCTCTCCAACTACTGCGAAGTTAGGGTGCCTGAACATCTAAATAGCCCATGACCACTGTATGTGAAGAGTCAGGCTCTACCTCAGTGCAGAAAACTATTTGCTATAGAACTTGCAGCACCTCAAATGAGGCGGGGTGAGGCAGCTGCCTCAAGTGGCACTATCAGGAGGGGCGGCATTTTGACTGACCTAAACCAGTCCGAGACAGAGTTTTTAACTATGGCGGCCGCCATAGCTGCCAGGTGTCAGTAAACACTCAGCCCACACCGATTGGGAGAATCAACCCCTCCGATGTCTCGGTTGAGGTGCCATTTTCCCGTTGGGCGCCACCATTTTGCCAGTGATCGCCGGTGCGTGGAGCAAGCTTCTGAACCTTCTGAACGCTCCCTGGCCTGTCTGCAGTGCTTTTCTTTTGCAGGCTGCTCTATGCAATGCATTGCAATGCATTAGTGATCAGACCCCCTGGGGTTCAAGACCCCCTAAGGGGTCTAATAAATGCAAAAAAAAAAAAAAATTAAATAAAAAAAAAAAATTAAAAAGTATTAGAAATTCAAATCACCTCCCTTTCCCTAGAACACATATAAAAGTAGTTAAATACTGTGAAACACATACACATTAGGTATCCCCGTGTCCGAAAACACTCGCTCTACAAATGTATAAAAATATTTTTCCTGGATGGTAAACGCCGTAGCGGGAAAAAAAGTGAAAAGTGCCAAACCGCCATTTTTTCACAGTTTTGCCTCTAATAAAAATTTGAATAAAAAAATGATCAAAGCAAAAGCAATTCCCCAAAATGGTAGAACTGAAAAGTACACCCCGCCCCGCAAAAAAAAGACGCCCTATACATCCCCGTACACGGAAGAATTAAAATAGTTAATTTGGCAAAGTTTTGGATATTTGTTAAGGGGTTAAAATGTAAATAAAATTATATAAATTTGAAATCCCTAGAATCGTACCGAAACACAGAATACAGGGGACATGTCATTTTGGCTGCACACTGAATGCAGTAAAATCGAAGCCCGTACGAAAATCGCACAAATGCTCTTTTTCTTCAAATCCCCCCCCATTCTGATTTTTTTTCCAGTTTCCCAGTGTATTATACAGAATAAATAATGAAGAAAAATTTGTCCCGGAAACATTAAGACCTCATGTGGCTCTGAGAGCGGAGAAATAAAATAGTTATGGGACTTGGAATGGGGGGGGGGGGTCAAAAACAAAAATCAAAAAATGCCGTCGGTGGGAAGGGGTTAATGACAGTTCTTTTTCTAGTATGTATCTCCTATCTATAGGATAGGGGATAAATACTTGATTGATGATGGGGAGGGTGGGCAGGGTTTGGGGTGCAGTGTTGGGGGGGGGGAGGGTACGTTGTGGTTGTCTGTCTGCCCACTCCCTGGGCTTGAGGATTGGGTTTTTTTCCACCACTTGGAATTCAGCCTGACCACAGCCAGGAAGAGACAGCGATTTTACAATTTTTTTGTTGTTGTTTTTTTACCCTAAGCTAGCCCATGACAGGCCGCTCTGAAAACAAAACTGAGCAGACCTGTCCTGGTGTCCTGGGCTGGTTTACACGTCTGCGTCTCCGCACAGGAGGCGATGCTAAGACGACATCACGCCTCCTGTGCTGAGACACAGATGCATCAATTCCAGATATTGTGGATAAGGTGGAAATGTGGTAAGAGGTCTCCTGTAAGTACAGTATTGCTGCACAAAATATTACTGCATTGCATTGTATTCACTGTAATGTTACCACTAGCACTAGTTTTTGGAAGGAGATTTCGAGGTGAAAAGGACTGAATCAAATTCTGCTCCAAATTACATTATGTGAACATACCTTAACTTTACCAGCTGTACTGCACTATTGATGTGAGCCTCCCTCCCCCTCCCTTTACATCTGGCACACATAGACAGTGTCCCTTGGGACTAACTGACAACACTTCCACTGGTGAAGGGGTTAATGCAGTGTGTAAGGGAACTCTTCTGCTCTCTGAACCCCTTGCTCTACCTGCTGCCTGGCCTCCCTGCATTGCCTGAAGTGGAGACACCTCCCCCCCCCCCCCCCCTGCTGTTTTGGCTCCCATCCTGACACTTTCTGCTGGGACATTCTGCTAACTCTGTGAGTACTCCCTACTGTTTTTTTGGACTTTCTTACCCTCTTCAGAGACCTTTCTAGCAGGGAATTTTTTTTTTTTTTTTTTTTGTTGTCGTGCACTGCAGTGGTGTGAAGGGAGTGCTGAGCCCCTACTCCACCATCAGGGGGGGCTCCTCACCTTCCTCCACTTGCTGTGTGTTCCACGTTCTGCAGTATATCCCCACGGAACTAGCACTTCTCCCATTGCTCCTTTTGCACCTCATGGGTACCAGGTTTGATTATGGAACTGTGTGACCGCCTCATGTAAGGCCTGGTGATACTGCGAGTGTACCTTCCTTACCTTCTATGGTCGCTTCTCATTGTGATATGTCCAGAAGACGTCCTAACACCTCTACTGCTCCTTCCCGCACGCCGAGTCACTCTCTTACTCACTCACCGTCAATCTCTACCTTCCTGTCCCGATCTGGAACCTCGGCTACTGGGTCTGGCACTGATGACATGGCTCCTCCATCTCCTCCGCTTCGCCAATCGCAGCCACCTCCTTCACTGTCTGCCACCCTCCCTGGACATGACGTGCAATCCATGGATTCGGCCTCCCTGCCCTGCTCGGCAGCCCATATTGCCTCTGCGGACTTTCAGCTACTTCGGGACCTTATTCAAGCTCTGCCCACTAAACAGGACCTGGATGCTGTAGTTTCCCGAATGGAACAATCCCAGGCACAGGCCCTCGGTGCGATCCAGTCTGATGTGTCTCAACTTACTACTAGGGCTGACGCTACTGATCAAACACTGTCCTCTTTGGAACAACGCCTGTCTGCAGTGGAGAGCAATCAAACCCACTCTGAGGCCCGCCTTCAACAAATTGCCTTGCTCCTGGATGACCAGGAGAACCGGGGTCGCAGAAATAATATTCGATTACGAGGAGTGCCAGAAAAAGGCCCTCAGGATGATCTGATCAGCCGTATTAATACCATTTTCAATATGGCGACTCAACGCCCGCTGGATGCTACCTTCATGATGGACCGTGTGCATAGAGTCCAACGTTCTGGCCCGCTTGACCCTGCTAATCCTAGAGAAGTTCTGTGTAGACTACATTACTTCACGGACAAGGAACACATCCTGAGGTGTGCCTGGGATATGGGATCGGTGCCTTTTGAGAATGCCTCTGTCAAGCTCTACCCAGACGTCTCATCCCGCACATTGGCTATGCGCCGTGCCCTTCAGCCGGTGTTGACTCTGATTAAGGACTGTGGAGGTTCCTATAGGTGGGGTCATCCCTTCCATTTGATTGTTCGTGTTGGCTCGTCTTCGATTGTTGTCCGTTCCCCGGCGGACTTGCCTGATTTGTTTGCCTCCCTGGATGTGCGCCCTGTCTCAGTCCCGAACTGGCTTGCTCTGGATTCCTCCCGCCCTACTATACCCAGGCGCGGCCGCGGTTCCAGGCGTTCTTCTTCGGCTGCTTCCAGAGAGAGACCTCGGCGAAACTCATCTCCACGACGTCTTCCAATACCGGATCCGCCTGGGTCTCCGCTCCGCCAACCAGATCTCTCAGCTCAGCTTCCCATTGAAGCATGAGCCCTCATACCGCCGGTCTTTAATCTGCCCACAGGACAGTGTTAATATCCTTTTATGTTGAGTGGTCTTGGACTTGTTTCGCGGTTGGTGGACATTTTCACTATGTTTATTTTGTTTTGTGACTACTCTGTTCCTCTTGATCCTGTTCCTGCTGGGCTTTATAGATGGCCCTTGTTGTTGGTATTGCTGTGTTTTTATACAATGTTGTTATTTGGACCTTAGAGTCAGTTTGTAGCCCTGTGCTTCCTATCCCTTTACACTTTGTTGGGGGTGGGGGCATAGGGTCTTCCTTACCAGGTACACTCGTGGTGCTTGCGGGCCCACTTCTCCCCCCATCTTTTCTTACTCCCTCACTCCTTCCTGTCTGTTGTTGTGCCCCTGGCCCATTTGTCTAGGGGTAGTTAGATTTGTTCTACTCTTGGTTCTTTTTCCCTTTCCTTTCTCCCCCCCCCCCCCCCTCATTCTTTACTGCTCTCCTTCCTCTACTCTGTTACTTTTCTCTCTTTTTTTTTTTTCTTTTCTTTTTTTTTTCTTTTCTTTCCCTCCCCTTTACCCTCTTCAATTCTTCGCCCTCTCCCCTTCCTCCCCCCCCCTTTTTTTTTTTTTTTTTTTTCTTTTCTCTCTCTGCTCCTAGGGTGTGAGCTGGGAAAGCCCGTCTCCCTCCATGCCTCCGCTTGATCGCCTTTCCTCCATCGCCGTGGGCTCCCTCAATGTGAGAGGCCTTCATAGTCCAGAGAAGCGCTCCGTACTCTTCAATCTGCTCAAAGGTAAGCGCCTTCATGTTGTGTTTTTGCAGGAAACTCACCATTGCTCTACCAAGCCATACAAGTTGACTAATGCTTGGTTTCCTCATGCATATCATAGCTCTTCTCCTGAACCGAAATCCAGAGGGACTAGTATCTTGATTTCTCGCTCCCTGCCTTGGGAACATTTGGAGACTCGCACTGATTCTGAGGGGAGACTTGTTATGGTCAAGGGTCGTATCTCCTCTCAGCTTTTTACTTTTGCCTCTTTGTATTTGCCTAACTCGGGACAGGGTCGTGCCCTTAGTTCTTACTTAGGGCTGTTGGACGGCTTTGTGGAGGGCTTCCTGGTGGCGGGGGGTGATCTTAATCTGGTCCTAGACCCTTCATTGGACTCTTCTGCTGGCGTCTCTTCTCACCCTTACTCGCTCATCAGGAGGATTAAGAGGGACCTTCATTCCCACCAGCTTGTGGACTCCTGGAGGTTACTCCACCCATTGGATAGGGATTACTCCTATTACTCTCCAGTCCATCACCGATACTCTCGTATCGACTACCTCTTTATCCGTCACCAACATCTCCACTCTTTGTTGGCTGCGGAAGTCGATAACATTACTTTCTCCGACCATGCTTTGGTTACTTTGTCTGTTTCCTTGTCCTCTCCTATTCCCTTCCAGCGTCAGTGGAAACTTAACGCATCACTTCTTGATGACGTAACCATCCTGGATGACATTAAGACCCGTTTGGGGGAATACTTTGAGAGGGAGGAATTGTCGGGGATTGCTCCTCCAATGGTGTGGGAGGCTCACAAATGTTTTATCCGGGGTATCCTGTTGCAACATGGTTCCCGCTTAAACAAGGAACGCCGGGCTTGTATTGAATCTCTGCTGCAGCGGATCCGCTCATTGGAACTTCTTCATAAACGCCAAATCACTCCTGATGTTTATTCCCAGCTTGCCAGCGCCCGAGAGGAATTGCGTACGCTCGTCACTGATAGGGTGAAGGGTACTCTAGCTAAATGCAGACGTCATTTTTATGAGTTTGGAAATAAGAGCGGGCGTTCACTAGCTAGGGCCCTTCGGGTTCAGCAGTCCTCCACCTACATTCCATGTATCAATTCCGCCCAGGGTACTCGATTACACATGCCCCTTGATATTGCAGCTGCCTTTCGGGACTACTATGCCTCTTTGTATTCTGTAAACTCTGGCCCTTCTCCTCTCCCTGAAGCGGAGTTCCGAGATCGCATTCGTTCTTATCTCTCCTCCTCTGGTCTCCCATCGTTGTCTCTAGAGGAATTGACGGCCTTGGAATCTCCTATTGTTGAAGAGGAAATTTCTTTAGCTATCTCCAGTATGGCAACGGGTAAGGCCCCAGGCCCAGACGGCCTTACCTTGGTATACTATAAGAAACTTGGCCCTGAACTCCGCCCCAGACTGTTGAAAGTTTTCAATTCTCTCACCGATGGCTCGGCCCTTTGTCGTGACTCCCTGTGTGCTCACATAGCGGTTATCCCCAAACCCGGAAAGGACCCTCTTCTGTGCTCTAACTACCGCCCCATTTCGCTAATCAATGTTGACCTAAAAATTTTAGCCAAGATCCTTGCGACGCGTTTATCGCCCTTGTTAGGAAATATTGTTCACGCGGATCAAGCTGGATTTTTACCCGGCCGTGAGGCTCGAGATAATACTACCAAAGCTATCAACCTCATGTATGGGGCTAAACAATCGGGCTCTCCTCTCATGCTTCTTTCAACTGACGCTGAGAAAGCCTTCGACAGGGTCAACTGGCGGTTCATGGAAGAGACCCTGTTACATATTGGTCTTGGAAATCGCATGATGAGTTGGATCATGGCTCTATACTCTCTCCCTACAG
The DNA here is from genome assembly GCF_031893055.1 of Leptodactylus fuscus. NCBI lineage: Eukaryota > Metazoa > Chordata > Amphibia > Anura > Leptodactylidae > Leptodactylus > Leptodactylus fuscus. The sequence goes on along the minus strand of NC_134266.1, from coordinate 256,878,074 downwards.
CGATGGTTAGGGTGAACGGTTTATTGTCCCAGTCCTTCCCTATCCGAAATGGCACTAGGCAAGGATGCCCCCTCTCGCCTCTCATTTTCGTCCTGACTCTTGAACCCTTCCTCCGCCAGGTTCGAGCCGACCCGAACATCTCAGGCGCTGCTCATTCTTCCTGTTTATACAAAGTGGCGGCTTATGCAGACGACTTGCTATTTTTTCTCTCCTCCCCTCATGTTTCTCTTCCAGCTCTGATGTCTGCCTTTCAGGTTTACTCGACCCTTTCGAATTTTAAAATCAACTTTTCGAAGTCGGAAGCCCTTAATGTGACCCTTTCCTCCTCGGCGGCCACCTCCTTGAGTCAATCTTTCCCTTTTCATTGGGCCCCCACTTCTCTCAAATATTTGGGGGTTTATCTTACTCCGGACCCGAAAGATCTCTTTCGTTGCAACTTCCCCCCACTTCTGGCGTCTATCAGGGCTGATTGTACTCGATGGTCCACTGGAGCCTTTACTTGGTTCGGGAGATGCGCGATTTTTAAAATGAACATTCTCCCTCGTCTTCTCTACTTGATGCAGGCGCTTCCCATTCACATCCCTCTGTCTTTTCTTAGATCCCTCACTTCCGTCCAATTGAAGTTCATCTGGTCGGGCAGACCCGCCCGAGTGAGCAAGGCTTTTCTCTTTCGTCCCAAGAGTTGCGGTGGTTTATCGCTTCCGGACCTGAAGTCCTATTACTTGGCTACCCACCTGACTCGTGTCGTGGACTGGTGTAGACATGCTGTTTCTAAACCTTGGGTCTACATCGAACAGGCATTCTCTCCGATCCCTTTGCAGGTTGCCCCATGGCTGGACTCCTCCTCATTGTCATCTCTCTTTTCTCACCCTACCCTTGGTCCCACGCTTCGGATTTGCTCCAGGGGCCTTGTTCGCTCCACTCTCCTCCCTAAGGATTCCACTCTTTTCCCAGTGCTGGGCAATCCTGCCTTTCCACCTGGAATGTTTGACCGAGTTTTTCGTAATTGGCGCCGTCATGGGATTTTCTGTGCCTGTCACTTCCAGGACGCTGGGGGATGGACTACACTTCTGAATTCCCAGGCCCCTCCTGAGCTGCCCCCTTTGGATGCTTGGCGGGGGATGCAACTTCGTCACTTTTTACATTCTCTCCCTGCTCCTGCAGAGTTCCGCGTCGAACCTACCCCCTTGGAGAAGATTTTTGTTGGTGCTGGCCCCCTTCGCCACTCCCTCTCGCTCACTTACCGGATCCTGGTTGAACCTCCGGAGGACTTTGTTCCGCCGTTCTTGTTGAAATGGGAATCTGACTTATCCCTTTCCCTCTTTCAGGAGCAGCGTAGGCGCATTTTTCGCCTTTCTCATACTGCTTCCATCAGCTCTCGCCACCAGGAGGCCAGCTACAAAATCTTGTCCCGATGGTATAGGGTTCCTACGAGACTCCATGCTATGTTTCCTCAGGTCTCCCCATTATGTTGGCGCTGTGGCGACGAGGAAGGCACGCTGCTACACATTTTTTGGTCCTGTCCTGCCCTTTCGTCCTTCTGGGAGGGGGTCAAGCGGATAACCCTCCAGCTTACTGAAACTTCTCACCATTTGGGCCCTGCCCTGTTCCTCCTTAATCATTGTGAGTCTTCTGTAAAGGTCTTTAAGCGTTCCCTACTTAGATTCCTGATCCTCGCTGCCCGGGCTTGTATCCCCCTTTTTTGGAAACGAGTGGATCCTCCTCCTCTCTCCCTCTGGATTTCGAAGGTCAACAAGATAATGCGCATGGAAAATCTCACGTCTTTCCTGCATGGCACGACTGAGGCGTACATCAAAACCTGGTTCTACTGGTTCAGGTTTCAACAGTCTGCAGAGTACCGGACGCTCCTGGGCTCTGACCCCTCCTCTGATTGATACTCTTGTTGTTCGTCTCAGGTATTTGACCAGTGGTTCCTCCCGAACCCTTCCCAACTGGCTGTGGTATGGATGACCTGGCGAGCGCTCTCACTGGTTTCCTGACTGCTCACACTCACCCCTACCTACCCTTTCACCCCCCACATTTAGTCCTCTCCCCCACTCATCTGTCCCACTAACCCCTCCCTCCCCCCCCCTTTTTTCCTTTTTCTTTTTTTTCTATGTTGCTTTCTTTGTCTTTAATTTTTTTTTTATTATTTTTTTTTTATTATTTTTTTTTATTTTTTTTATTTTATTCTTCTGATTGTATTTTGTGTTGCACTGTGTGCTTTTTCTGTTCGCAGGGCGGGTGTTCGCCTTGTAACTTGTAATTGTTTTTTCTTTTCTTATTGTTTAAAAAAATTTTCAATAAAAATTTGAGTTATAAAAAAAAACTTTACCAGCTGTAAGATCTCCATCATTGACGGTATCAGGATAGCAAGGTTGACGACAGCCACATGCAGCAACCACACATAGCTGAAACTTTGCCAATCTGTGGAACCATAGGTGATTCCTACAACATCATACAGTCACTGGGCTGTCATGAGTGAGTGAGATTTTCACCACATTCGCTTTCAGGTTGCCATATGTGCCATCACCCTGACAAATAAGGCTAAATTCATATCTACATCGGAGTCTCTTTTAAAAGACTCCATCGCAGTTCCTATCAATTGACAAGGTCATCCGCGCGCTTTCACCCATTTATGCCGTTGGTTGTATTGTATTTGAGTTCCAATAATGGAACTCTAGGCATAAATGGGTTAAAACCAACCAACACCCCATTATAGTTGGATGAACCAGAACAACGGACAGCTTAATGGTATTGTGAACCTAGCATAACCAAATTGACCCTAGACTGGGCATACGGAGTGATTATTTATTTTTTGATTCTCTCAGTAATAACAATACAGTAAACCATAGAACAACAGAAACCTCCCTCCCACACGCAAGTGATTATTTTAAGTGTATTTTTTACCATTAATGTCCTATATAATAAAAATTGTCACTTTGCTGAGATATTCAACAAGGAATATATTATAAAAGTCTCCGATTTTCTCTTATAAATTGAGTTGTCAAGGTTACAGCAGTCATGTGTGTATGGCAGCGGCTAGAATAAGTCATAAACGCCTTTATAGATTCATTAATAGCCTCATTGTCATCATCTCTGGACTCACATATCCCATATAGCAAGCCTATTCATATTACCATAAAGTGGAGAATGGAGGAACTAGGTTTATGTCTATAAATACCCGGGAGCAATGCTGGTTTTATACAAATTGTAGATCTGGGCAAGATTATGTTTTTAGTCCTCCCTTATTAGTAGATTTTTAGTCCTCCCTTATCCTACTAACTAATCCTACTAATATTATAAATGTGAAAATTTGTGTGTTTGGATGTTTGTTCCTCAATCACGCAAAAACAGCTGAACGGATGAAATTCGGCACATAGATAGATTGTAACCTCGATTAACACATAGTCTACTTTTTATCCCCGTAAATGACATGGCCTCACAAATGTTATGAATTTATGTTCACATACGACTGTTATGAATTTATGTCCACATACTATATTAAACTGCTCTTAGCAGCAGTTTATCTCAGCCAGAGCTGTTATCTCTCTGTGTAAACACAGGCTAACCCACAGTGTGTAAACACCTTTTCATATTATCTGATCTGCTCTAGTGCTGACAAACTGACATGGCCAAACACCTTTAATCCAAATTGGCAGTTTGCCAATTTTAAACATGCCGGGGAAAAGAAAATCTAATTTGTCGCAAACAACAACAGCTATGGAGGTAGCCAATAGTCACACAGTTCTCCTCAAGCGCAGCTGAGAGGGATCATTGACGCCAACAACACGCTCATTATATGGCGTCCCAGCAAGCTGCTGAGATGCCAGAACAATTACAGGCACAGTGCGAAGAATAACTTCAGTGCCAGGCCAATTTGAGAGCTGCAGAAACGCTGAAGCAGGCGGATCATCAACACCAACAGCACACTCATTATATGGCGTCCCAGGGAGCTGCTTAGATGCCGGAACAATCAAAGGCACATGAGGAACAAGTTCAGCAGCAGGACAGCTTAAGAGCTGCTGGAACACCGGAGCAGGCAAACCGTCAACGGCAGCAATTTACTGAATATAGGCGGATCATCGACGCCAACAACCCGCAGATGAAGTCTGAAGTCAGAGACTAGTTATTATCATATTTTGAGTCTTCCCTTATTATTATATTTTTAGTCCTCCCTTATAAACAACACTGCCCCTTGTCACTAGTAGACTCATTTACAAATAATGTCTCCTTCTAAACAATCATGTCTCTTAACCAGTTTGGGTGCCCCCTTATAAATAATAATGTCCATTACGTACCTGTAAGGATTGGAGTCAGGGTCAGGCAGTGCAAAGTGACACAGCTGGGAAAGCAACACTGTGCAACTAATGACAAAAGGGGTCGTAGGCCCTGCAGCTATAACTATGCTGTAATATCTGAGATGAGGCAGACCAATGCACTTCCTAAATGAAGTGCGCCTACCACGGCTCCTAACCTTCTATCCGGTGGCTAGGATAAGGGGAGAGGAGGCCCTGAAAGTCCTAGGGACTGGAGTCACGGGGTCACACCTAAACAGAAAGCACAGTGTCAATGCAATGCAAAACAAAAGACTAAACAGCATGGAACCAGGGAGGACCACAAGTCCCAGCAAGACACAGAAGAGAAGGCGAGGTCAGACAAGCAAGAGGTCGAGCCAGGAGATGTAATAAAAGGTACCAAATCAAAAGACAAGGGATAGTCAAAAATACAAGCCGGGTATACAACCAAGGAACAAACCGAATACAAACAGACAGGGAAACAGACTGAGCAGGGGGACCAGGAAACCCAAAGTGAATGGCTGGCAAGGATCCATGCCTGGGTGGGGATTAAATAGCAGCAGAGAACACACCTGATGGCTAATGACATGGAGACTGAAGGCAAGGAAAAGATTAACCCTTAATGACCTAAGCACACCCAATAGAACTCCTAACACGTCTCCCAGGGAGACGCCGCGCAGCAAGGAGACCGCGGCGACTCCGTATCCTGACAGTACCCTCTTATACGTACCTTACCCCTATCCTCTAACAAATGAAGCAGTGGAGGCCTGTTTCTACCATCAGATTCTGCAGTCCGGTGTGGGTGGCATAATGCAGTGATGTCACCTCTACCCCTATACCAGCACCCTCATGTCCTGTGTATGACTTCTACGCCTCTTGCTCTTTCATAGGTGATAGATATAATCCGTATTAGTTTCCAGAGTAACTAGTATGCCTTTGTACAAGACATCAAACTAACCGTCTGGTGTTCAGGATCCCGTGAAGCCCCTTTGGGGATGGAGGCCCTGGGCAGTTGTGCAAGTGGCCCACATCCCAACTCTAACCCTGCCAAGGATGCTAAAACATATTTCCAGGACTGTGATACTGATGAACTATCTTTCGGCTAGGACATGAAGATGAGATTGATAATGGTGCAACACCTCGGCACTACTGCTTATTAGCTATTTGAAAAGTTTTTGGCTCATGGGTGAGAACTTCTCAGACCTGTGATGTCACATTCACTTGTTCTTCTGCCATTCTGTCCCATTCAAAGGAATGGGAAAGAGCTCCAGCTCACAGCCTGTACAATATTGGATCTTCATATTGTGGGAGACAATAATGAATGCATGTGGAATGTACAGGAGAGATTGCTAATGTAATGTCCCTTTTGTTACATCACTTCCTGCTGTGCAGCTATTGGTTGAAGCTGCATCTAGCTGACTTCCTGTACATCCCGCCCCCTGCATAATCTCTGCACATGATCCTATTAATATGGAGTACTCCCAATCAATCTGTTTTCTGGTCCAAATAACACAGAGAGCTTAATATAACCAGTGTTATGTGCAGAGAGAACACATTGCCCAAGTTGTGTCTAATCTAAGGCTGGGTTCAGACGGGAATTTTTGGACCGAATTTTGATGCGGAATCCGCCTCAGAATCTGGTCCTAAAAAATTCCTCCCATTGACTTCAATGGGAGCTGTTCACTTCTTTTTTTTTCCTCTAGCGGTTTGCAGAAAAAAAGAAGCGACCTGCCCTTTCTTACTGCGGATTCCGCGGCAGAATCCGCCGCAGCGTCCGCGGTGCGACACTCCCTCCCGACTAGGCCCATTCATTTGGGCCTAATCCAGAGCGGAATACCGCAACTGGATGCCAGTGCATCCAGTTGCAGCTAGCTGTTTTTTGGACCAGTCTCTGAGGTGGCCTCCGCGTCAAAATCCGGTCCAAAAATTCCTATGTGAATCCAGCCTAATAGAGATTACATTTTCTTTTTTCTTTTTTTTAAATGTAGATTTTAAATGTAGATTTATTTTGCTTACTTATATAGCGCCATTATATTCCACAGCGCTTTTACAGACATTGTCCCATATAGGGATCACAATCTACATTTCCTATCAGTATAAGGAGTGTGGGAGGAAACACACGCAAACACAGGGAAAACATACAAACTCCTTGCAAGATTTGAACCCAGGACTCCAGCGCTAACCACTGAGTCACTCCGCTGCCCGTCTATTAAAAAATGTAAGGGTAGATTGAAATAATAGACAGGATTATTCCTTTTGCAATAGTAGCTGTATTGTACCTGTGATTAAGGTACTTACAGACTGAGGCAATAGCAGTTTAACCATTTAGAAGACACAGGGAGCCAAGGGTTTAACACGGCAGTGAGGGGCCTAACAAAGACCTGGTAGACTATGTATATATATTAAAGAGGTTGTCCAGTTATATATATATATATATATATATATATATATATATATATATATATATATATATATATACAGTATATATTTATTGTCAGGGTCTGGGGTTGCTAGGTAGGGTGGCATAGACACACAAGTCCAGTTTCTTTTAGTCCAAAACAAAGGTAGAGTTTATTTTCAATCAAAAAGGCAGTGCAGCAACAAAATACAAAAAATAAATCCCTGCCCGGCTAGGCTCTAACTAAACATAGAATAGGTTACCTCATCTAGGATAACAGAAATCCAAAAACCAGTAGAATCATTCAGGACACAGCTCCAAAAATATGACCTCTCTGTCAGCTCTCCAGCAAAGCTCTGCCCCAAAGTCTGCTGCTGGAGCTGGCTTCTTAAAGGGATTCTACCACTAAAACAAATTTTTTTCTAGTTAACATGTCGGAATAGCCTTTAGAAAGGCTATTCGTCTCCTACCTTTAGAAGTGCTCTCCGCCGCGCCGTTCGTTCAAAATACCGATTTGTACCGGTATGCTAATGAGTTCTCTCGCAGCGATGGGGGCGTCCCCATTGCAGCTCGAAAACCGACCGCAGCGCCGCCTCTATGGTCTTGCGTATCCTCCCCTTGCTTCTTCAGCGTCCTGTTGCACACCTGCACAGTACGCTCTGTTCGGCGAAGATTGCCGAACGTACTGCGCATGCGCGAAATTGCGGTCCCAGCCATAGTGCGGACACTGCAATTTCACGCATGCGCAGTACGTTCGGCAATCTTCACCGAACAGAGCGTACTGCGCAGGCGTGCGACAGGACGCTGAAGAAGCAAGGGGAGGATACTCAAGACCATAGAGGCGGCGCTGCGGTCGGTTTTCGAGCTGCAATGGGGACGCCCCCATCGCTGCGAGAGAACTCATTAGCATACCGGTACAAACCGGTATTTTGAACGAACGGCGCGGCGGAGAGCACTTCTAAAGGTAGGAGACGAATAGCCTTTCTAAAGGCTATTCCGACGTGTTAACTAGAAAAAAATGTGTTTTAGTGGTAGAATCCCTTTAAGCCTCCTTGATGAGGAGACTCTCTGCAGCTGAGTCGCTGCCGGAACATCCCCAAAGTGTGGACTGGAGGGGGGTGGAATGACAGGTCCCACTACCAACCTACCTGCCATTCCTAAAAATCCAGCCCAGTACCCATTTACCAAAATGCTCAGCAGACGAAAGTTGTCTGCTGAGAACAAACATTCCTGGAGTTTTCCCATCTCACCCACCTGAGTAGTCTGGGTGAGATGTACACCCCCTCCATTACCTGACCAGCCATCAGCTTACTATATATATAAAATCTATCCTTATATGATCTCAATAGGTTAATTTAGTTTATTTTTATAGCAAACATTACAGCATATAGCACTTTAAAGCATATTCATAAAAAGCATTGATATACCAATATATTTATGGAAATATACATGTATTATATATTCATAGTTTCGCATTCTGCTAGATATATTTCATGGCTTGTAAACTATCTGGAGATGCAGTGTACCCCCATAACTTAGTCATGTATATGAGCCGTTGAAAGAAATGGTTTAAAACAGGGTTAAAGTCTATGTCTACATTGTAACAAAAAGTTTTACACTGTATTGCTCCAATGTAGTGTATAAATGCATAAAAAAGTCAAGGAACTTCTCAAATAGTGTTAAAAATGTTCTACCGTTTTGTGTTTACAGTTACTCTGCAGACTTATGTGTCTCCATGGTTACAGACTACACGCAAACCTTGTGTAGTCTGATCCTGCAGTCATGTGCTAAAGTACTCTCTTCCATAGCATCCCCTGAAGTCTATAGGGTCTCAGCAAGCAGCACTTTTCTCTCTGCATGTTTGGTGCGGAAACCACACGGACCCCATTATAGTCTATTGGGTCCGCCGGTTTCCTGAAGGTAACCGCTTTTTAAAGCGTATAGGTTTGCGCTCGGGGGATCTCATGCGGACTCGCCGAACGTAAACCCGAACGCAGATGTGAACCGGGCCTTAAATGGCACCAAAACTATCTGTGCTTGTTGCTCAGGATTGGTGGGGCCTAGAGAAAAAATGCCAACTGTGCTGGAATCAGTGGATGGTAAGAAACTGGAATTGATGGAGGTGGTGAAAGGTCCTCTTTAAAGGAGTAATTTGAGGAATAATACATTTCCTTTAATGGATAATTACTAATATACACCCTGGGCCAAATTATTACCTTCGCGGAGGACAGTTGGGAGGCCAGGACTCTAGTTCCTGTCTCTCCTGCTAATGCTCCAACTCTCAGTGACGTCACCATCTCCCCTCTACTCAGGACGCAGTCGGTTGAGTAAAGTGGAGTCCGTCATGTAATAGAAAATCGGAGTATCAGCGGTGGAGGAAGAAGAACAATGGACGGTGCCATGACAGTAGAAGATGCCATGTTCTCCTTCTATGCCATGGTCAGTCAGTTATTATACATTGGATGACATTGTCCATGGTTCTCCTTCTTAACCATTATGATCTCCTATCAATCATTAAAGGGAATTAACCCTTTACTTCTCGTGGTCCAGTTTTAAACCTGATCAGGAGAGAGATTTGTGTTGCTTTATCTCAGATTATTCTGCCTACTATTTTCTGGCCTTCTATAGGCCTCTAGGCACAGACTAAAGACCGACCATCATGAACTATTTCCAACCATCCTACTAATATTATAAAGGTGAAAGTTAATGTTTGGATGTTTGTGGGTTTGGATGTTCATTCCTCAATCACAGCCAAACGGCTGAATGGATTTTGTTGAAATTTCACACACTCCGACATATTGCCCAGGAAGGAAGGATAGGCTACTCTAAATGTGGGTCACTCACCCCAAATCGCCACTGCGACCCTCAAAAGTTCACTCCATCTCTGCTGTAGGTGCTGACATTACGCCAGAGCAGGTCTTTCCACGCACCTCCTATTGGTGCATGGCAGCGTGTGGGCAGGCTATGGAGCCAGCGCTGCGGCACCATACGTTGCTGGCGAAGTGTGGGCGGGGCGATTGACCGGGGAGACGGTAGTCAACATGACGGCAGCCTGCACATTCCGCCCGCCGCTGCCATCCCAGACTGCTTACACACTGCCGGCATGCCGGCTGGCTGCACAGGACCACTCATGCCGGCAGATGTTGCAGCCTACACAGAATACACAAGGTGAGTCCAGCGGGGTGGGGGTGGCCGATGTCCGCAACGAGCGTCCCCATTAACCCTAATAGCGCCTCAGTCACAACTGACCGAGGACTTTGGTCAGCTGTGACTGAGGCGCTGAAAGGGTTAATGCAGACGATCATTGCGGCCACCGTATTATGCAAAGCATAGCATAAAACCCACGGTTCTTTTGCAGCCTATGCAGTGCAGAAAACCGGCCCGTCTATTGCAGCCTATGCTACGTAGCCTGCAATCAAGGCGCCGGTATTATGCAATGCATTGCACAACACCGGCGCTTCTATTGCACCCTATGCTACGTGAACTTGCATTACTAATCACACACCCTGGGGTTCAAGACCCCTAGAGAGTGCAATAAATGCACAACCAAAACTTACGCGGGTAATGCTAGTGGATTCATAAGCAGACAATGCACGATTGACAGGTTAGTACAGTCAAAGGAGAGGAAATCATGACAATGACATTCTATAGATAAATCTCATGCAATAGTAAGGGTCAATGTGATGTCCAGGTATTCTGTTATCATGGGATAAACCACCAAGACTTGATAGGTAAACGTGAACAAAAAGGCATCTATATATTGTTGTGTAGCAATGCCCTCAAAATCACAAATAAAATGGCTGCCTAAAGTCTTGCAGAGATTTGGCTGGTGCTGTTTTTATTTACCTCTGAAGATTCGTTCCATCTCAGGGTCGAACGAGTTGACCCTTCGTTTCATTTTGGTCTGAACTTTTTTGGATAGAACGAGAAGTGAAATTATTATAGTATGAGGTCTCTTCAAACCCCATAGTACAATAGGTGGAGGTCCAGGGAATGTGTAAAAAAAATAACCCGAAAAATTTTGTTTTCGGACCAGCACAAAACTTTTGTGGAATCCAGTTTGATCCTATCTGCTCCACTCATCTATAATTTGTGAATAATTATATTGAAATCAATGTGTCTGCATTCTGTCCGTAAAAAATACGTATGGAGCACCTATGTAAAAAATACGGATGTATGAATAAGGTCTATCAGGTCTATCAGGTACACAGTCCTCCGATAAGAAAAGGACCAGCAAGTGATGCCGGATTCTCAGTTACTGAATAAAAGTTTCTACCCATGCCCTAAGTTTTTCCAGTTTTTCAGGCACTTCCAAGATTACGACGATCATTTTCATCTTTTAATACGTAAACTACACAATATCCTCCAATAAATCTCATAGTATTTATTACTAGACCCAATACAAATATACAAGAACCTCAATTATGTGACGGGATCATGATAAACCAATGAACTGATAATCTGCATCTTCCATGGCCCATTGGCCCCGCTCACTTGGTGGAATTTAGCCCCGATTTTGCCCCCAAATCAGCGTCTGATTCCGCTATGATCTTACATCTTTAATGGGCGGCAGAGATGGGAGAAGGACACAGAAATAATGAGCGTCCTGCTTGATCTTGCCGCAGAGTTTACGGCTTAAGACAGCTCCCTGCTGATAAGGATCATTCACCTGCATCAGAAAGCCACATGGATGATGAAGGGGAATCCATGGCGGATGTCCGGCTCGAATTCCTCTTCATTTTCAGATGTCTGAATTGGGCACTAATGTGATGAATTTGGTTTTTCCTTATTTCCATTTTGTGTTTTGTAAACAGAAATATCCCAGGAGGACAAATAACCTCGTAGGATTCATAGACATTGGTCTTTTAGCAACTCTACATATAGATGTGTTCTGCTTTACCTTTCCTCTTGGCACAAGATGACATTAGGTTCACGCTAGAGTCACCTTTCAGTTGTTCTGGTCCATCAGAGGACCAGAACAACGGACTGTAATAGCGGGTACACACAGAGCCCAGAGGACCCTATTGACTACAATGGGATCCATTGGGTGTCCATTGGGTGACCGCAACTCCTACTCCACCTAAATCTGGCCCTGACTATGACTCTATGACTCCAACTCTGACCCCACAGACCTGGAAAAATGTACGTGCCACTCATGTCAGGATATCTCAAGCCAAGAAGAAAAGTAAGAAGGAAAATATTTGTGGAACCTAAACATAAGAACATCTGAGGAACTTAAAAGATGTTCGACTACTGTGCCACAGAATGGAAAGATAGTCCATGATAGGTTGTTTTAACCACTGACCCTGTCTAGGTTTGCAGGCTTTACTTACTATGTATTCATGCCTAACATTCAGGTCCTCTGTAGAAGATTGTCCATATATATATATATATATATATATATATATATATATATATATAACATTATATATATCACCTTTTGTACTGTGAATAGGGATTACAAATGGCTTACACCCCAAGGATCCCTGCATTTATTGAACTGAATGACCTCACAGTAAAATTCTGTTAATGCCCGGGGCATGGGAGACACTTCCTCCCACTCAGACCGATTGCTATGGTAGACTTGCACTTCATCAGTGATTTCATCAGGGGCATAGTCGCCGCCTAGGATATAAATTTTATCTTCAATACCCACTGCCCCTGCATTAAAGCCAGCACACTCGAAAGATCCTTCACCCTTCCACACGCAAGTGTCGGGACAGAAGCTGTAAACTTTGTACGTGGAAAGGTCACAGATGTACAAGGTGCTATTCACTGGCACGGCTTTGATTAACGTGGCGTGAAAAAACTGGCCAAATTCTGCTACGAGTTCACACCATTGATCCGTGTCTGCGTTATACTTAAAGAAACAGTCAAGGGAAGGGTTAAAAGCATCGGTAATCTCCACTTCAGATCCGAGTACGTAAATGAAGGACTTGCACGCGCTTGCCTCAGGGTAGTATATCCCTCTTGGCAATGGTCCAACCGACTTCCATTCCTTAGTTAAAGGATTATAAGCCTCGACGTCTAGAAGACTCCGTATGTCTTGTGCTCCTTTGGTTTTCCCACCAATCACAAACAACTGATTGAGGGCCATGACGGAGGTGTGCATGGTTCTTGGTTTTTTCATGGCTGGTACTAGGACAGAGTTATTGCTTGAAGGACAATAGCACCAGGTTTGGTCGGTGGCTTCATGGTGAGGCTCAGCAATATGAAGCCTGACAGCACGACAGCAGCCACCTGTACATCCTCCCGTGATGAAGATCTTCTCTCCAAAACTAGACAAGCTAGAACCTGGAAGGTCAACGATATGTATCTGTGGAAGCTCCATCCATTTATCAGTTTTGATATTGTAGCAAAACGTATACTGCGTTTCTCCATCTTCAGCAGTTTTATGGACAAAAATATACTTCTCGGTGGTGGAAATGCGGGCGTCTGGGTATAACCCTCCAAAACTTTCCACGCATTGTATGGCATTACGGATCTTCGAGAAACAATCTGTGCTTCTTAATAATTGCTCCTCAGAATCTAAGACGTTTTGTAGAACAGATTGCGATAACTGATGTAGTCGGACTTTACTTATCAACTTTGGGAAAAACCTCTCGCGCTTTTCTGTACTATGTTTAGTCCAAGCGAGAATGGCCATGAGCACAAACTCTTCGTCTGGCACACTCAAGTCATCGTCCTCCAGACATTTCTCTAGCACTCCGACGTTCAACTCCATAAAGTCCGTAGATTGCGTTAGCAAAGGGAAATGGCGCAGAGCGAAGTGTAAGGCACGTTCAAACAGACGGGTGGATCCGTAGCTATCCGACAACGACAATAGCTGTAAACAGTTACTTGTGTCGATGGTCTTAATTAAAAAGTCACTACACGCCTTGGCAAGTAGAGGCACCTGGAGAAAGGAGGATATCTGAAAGAGCATATCCACGTTCTCTTCTGTAATCTCGGCTTTACCTGTGTAAGCATAATCCAAGAAGGTTTTGACAGCTTTTGGTGACAGATTGCTGATGGTGACACTTCCATCATCTCTTTCCTTCATATTTACTTCAAACATGGCCCTAGAAATGCAAAGGGAAACTCATTTAGTCAAATCAGAATGTATCATGGAACACAAGAGACTCTAGAGAAGTTCTTTTTATCCAACTCTATAAAATGGGCTGATTCATCAAGACTGGCGCCAGTCTTAAAGAGGTTTTTCGGGCAGAAAATATATATATATTTTTTTAGAATATTGGTGTCTCTGGTTGCTGCTGGCATCCTCTGCCTTTGTTTACAAGGTGTAGCTTCCTATTGTGCAGCTTCCTGTGTAGCTGCTACACTAGTTCCCTCTCACTCAGCCCCCACCTCACTCCGTTACAAAACTCTCCCTGTATCACCATGTCTAGTGAGCCCGCCCATCACTAGCCCCTCCCACTCTCCCTGTCTCACTATGCCTAGCTATCCTACCATTACTAGCCCCTCCCACTCTTCCTGTCTCAATATGCCTAGCGATCCCGCCCATTACTTTCCCCTCCCATACTCCCCCCGTCTCTCTAGCTAACTTATTCGGCCCACTGCTAGAAGACAGGGGGGAGTGTCCCCAGACACAGGAAGACTTGGTCAGTATTGAAATTACAGCCACCTATCTCTGCAATGTGTAGGAGATTAAATTACTCACAGACAATGTGCCCAGATCAGTACATGTGCTGTGAAGTTGAGGTCAGTACACCACATCAAGAGCATGTGCTGGAAAGTGAGGTGTGTGTACTTCAGCTTCAGTGGGCGCTATGCGCATGCGCTAATGTGCTGGAATAGACTCATCAGCCATTAAGTAGAAGTGTAGCTATAGTTTTTATCCCATAAATCCATAGTGCAGGTGAACATAAACTTTGTAATATACTTTGTTAAAAAAAAACTAGGCCTGCTTCACTTACATGTATCTTAATGCCATTGCTCAAATGTGTACCATAGAAGTCTATGGAAATGGGAGGAGGTGGAAAAGGAGAACTCCTCAATACAGAGACACAGCTGGGTTATCAGGAATTACTATACAGCTGTCTCCTGACAGATATGAGGCTGTCTACTGCATTAGATGAGCCATATCTCTGTCTCTCTCCTCCTCCCCTCCATAAACTTTATGTTATGTTCACACAATGGAAAAATTCAATTTGAAACTGAATTAATCTACTTGACCAAATTGCACATCAAATTACGCACCTGGCAGTCAAACTTTTGCACAACCCATTCACTTCATAAATGAATAATATACAGTATATGAATATAAGAAACTTTGTAATATATGTTGTTAAAGAAATATGTTTCATTTCCTACTTATTAGGCTGCTACGCATGGAACTCTATGGAGAGGGGAGGAGGAGGATAGTCACTGATTTATTGCATTTGTGCATTGGTAGCCTGTAATCTAAAAGCATAGCAGTGTTAAAGGAGCTACCAGGCTCACAGAGTAGCAGAATGTAGCAGAGTTTTCCAACAGCCTCCTCCTTCTCCCTTCTACATAGACTAATATGGAAAGAGCAACTCAGCTCAATAAATGGTGAAGGAAACAGATTTCCTAAAGAACATATATTACAAAGTTTCTTATATTCACCTGTAGTATTTATATATGATAAGTTGTTTTATAATTGGAGGTACACTTTAACAAAAGGATCATACCTGAAGAAGTCACTGCTAGCTGCCAACACGCAACGGTGGCATGGAATGGATTCATCCTTCACAATTATGCTGAAGTCAAAGAATATGTTTTGCTCTCTGAAGTTCTGCAGAATGGTTAATATTTGCTGTCCATGACTTTCTGCCACCAGGGAGAATGACTTCTTTTCAGCAGATAAGTATCCATTGCATACTGCTCTCCCGAATGAATCCATGCTGAGCCAGGAAAGGAGGGCAAGCTGGAGAGGACAAAAACAGAAGTCAAATATTTCTCAGTAGATTTGGAGCAAAATGACTTGGCTATGCAACAATAATAAAATATACACATGTACTGTAGCACAATATTCAGCTGCAAATGTACAAGAGTTAATGTAGAATGTCCATTCATTATAATTAGACACTGTTCCTTTAAATATCAGTGTTGGTTGGTATTGTTGCTCCCTGTGACAAAGAGGTATGAGATGGACAAACCTCTCAGGATTCATTTTGTTCGATTAAAACATAGTGTAAAATACTTTTAGGGTTCCTAGGAACCTATCTATAAAACATAGTGTAGAACACTGTCAGGGCTCCCAGGAACCTATCTATAAAACATAGTGTAGAACACTGTCAGGGCTCCCAGGAACCTATCTATAAAACATAGTGTAGAACACTGTCAGGGCTCCTAGGAACCTATCTATAAAACATAGTGTAGAACACTGTCAGGGCTCCCAGGAACCTATCTATAAAACATAGTGTAGAACACTGTCAGGGCTCCCAGGAACCTATCTATAAAACATAGTGTAGAACACTGTCAGGACTCCTAGGAACCTATCTATAAAACATAATGTAGAACACTGTCAGGGCTCCTAGGAACCTATCTATAAAACATAGTGTATAACACTGTCAGGGCTCCTAGGAACCTATCTATAAAACATAGTGTAGTACACTGTCAGGGCTCCCAGGAACCTATCTATAAAACATAGTGTAGAACACTGTCAGGGCTCCCAGGAACCTATCTATAAAACATAGTGTAGAACACTGTCAGGACTCCTAGGAACCTATCTATAAAACATAATGTAGAACACTGTCAGGGCTCCTAGGAACCTATCTATAAAACATAGTGTATAACACTGTCAGGGCTCCTAGGAACCTATCTATAAAACATAGTGTAGTACACTGTCAGGGCTCCTAGGAACCTATCTATAAAACATAGTGTAGAACACTGTCAGGGCTCCTAGGAACCTATTTATAAAACATAGTGTAGAACACTGTCAGGGCTCCTAGGAACCTATCTATAAAACACAGTATAGAACACTGTCAGGGCTCCTAGGAACCTATCTATAACACATAGTGTATAATACTGTCAGGGCTCCTAGGAACCTATCTATAAAACATAGTGTAGTACACTGTCAGGGCTCCTAGGAACCTATCTATAAAACATAGTGTATAACACTGTCAGGGCTCCTAGGAACCTATCTATAAAACAGTGTAGAATACTGTCAGGGCTCCTAGGAACCTATCTATAAAACATAGTGTAGAACACTGTCAGGGCTCCTAGGAACCTATCTATAAAACATAGTGTATAACACTGTCAGGGCTCCTAGGAACCTATCTATAAAACATAGTGTAGTACACTGTCAGGGCTCCTAGGAACCTATCTATAAAACATAGTGTATAACACTGTCAGGGCTCCTAGGAACCTATCTATAAAACATAGTGTAGTACACTGTCAGGGCTCCTAGGAACCTATCTATAAAACATAGTGTAGAACACTGTCAGGGCTCCTAGGAACCTATTTATAAAACATAGTGTAGAACACTGTCAGGGCTCCTAGGAACCTATCTATAAAACACAGTATAGAACACTGTCAGGGCTCCTAGGAACCTATCTATAACACATAGTGTATAATACTGTCAGGGCTCCTAGGAACCTATCTATAAAACATAGTGTAGTACACTGTCAGGGCTCCTAGGAACCTATCTATAAAACAGTGTAGAATACTGTCAGGGCTCCTAGGAACCTATCTATAAAACATAGTGTAGTACACTGTCAGGGCTCCTAGGAACCTATCTATAAAACATAGTGTAGAACACTGTCAGGGCTCCTAGGAACCTATCTATAAAACATAGTGTAGAACACTGTCAGGGCTCCTAGGAACCTATCTATATAACATAGTGTAGAACACTGTCAGGGCTCGCAGGAACCTATTTATGTAAGTGCCATAGGCTTCTTGTTATTTGGGAGACATATTTGCGGAGCTCCTGCATATTAGGCCCGGATGAACATGATGAACAGGAAAGCTGCGACATAATGATAATACACTGCATCAGCATAACATTGGGGCGAGACCGCGCTGAAAATACGGCAACAGAAAATGAAGAGGAATTTCTCTTCCTTTTCCACCATGTCAACCTAACCTTGAGCTACATTCCAATTCCTTTTCATTTTCGGTCTCCCGCCCGCCTTTGATCTTGCTGCTGTAATCTCTGCCTCCTATTAAATGGGGTGCAGCATGTACATTGTGTTGTGTGAACATACACTTACTTCTCATTTATCCACAGAAATCTCTGCTCTATGTTGATAAGTCAAGGAGGCGAACCTAACCGTGATTGACATGCCAGGAAACATGGCCGCCACAAAGGGCCCAAGCTCTGTACTGAGATCCACACTGTGATGGTAGGGATTGGTGACATGGCTGTGTACATGAGTCCTTACATATTCTCAGTTTGGGATGTGTTGCTCATTTCCGGGTACAATAAAAGGCATATGTAAAATTTCCTCCAACTGAATAGGTTACACTGACTGTGGAAACCTATTCAGCATCAGCAGTGTCTTCCCTTCAAAGCTTCCACAGCAAAACACACCCCAAACTGCAGGATTCACATTTTTATTGCAAAAGTTGAAAGTCATGGGTGAAACCTGTAGTAGGTGTGTGCGGACACAGTTTTTGATAACTACTTTCCCCACTGTTCTGAATGGAGTTGTGGTCGGGCGACTGGAGATAGACTAAGTACCACGCTCTGCCGTTGCTCTGATCAGCGAGAATGTGAGAGGTCGGAACGTCACTGCTCCGCCCGTTATTCCCTGTCTTATAGTAGGAGAAAACCTTCTTTCATGGAAACACCCCTTGTCCTGTACCACTATTCCTGTCGGCAAGAGGCATGTCCTAACCTCAGCTCACCTTGGTCGGCAAAGGAGCTGAATACAATGGTGAAGCAGGGAGCCATCTGCTCCCTGCTTCACCGTGCAACCCTTGTGCTCTTCTAGAGCTGGTGGCACAATGTGATCTCTCATCATTCCTGCAGCTTCCGGCCACAGAAACTTCAGAGAAAACAGCAGGGAAATGAAAGTATCTGGTTTTTATGTTAAACTGATGGAGTCCGTTGGGCAAGGACATTAAACTGGGGGCAGGTGCAGAGGCACATAGCGGGAGAGGGATGTTATTGGAATGAATGGCATCAAGTTTGCCATGGTGTGCTATGTGTAACGTAAATTCTGTCCTTTGACACTTGGGAAGTATACATTTTTTTACTTTATTCTCAAGACTGTGAAACTGCAGCACCAAAAAAAGTTCAAGAAAACGCCACGGCCCCATCACAGTCTTTCTGCTTCCATTATACCTATAGGGCAACTCCCAGCATGTCCGTAGGTATAATTGACATGCTGTTATTTCCAAAACCCCAACGGTTTTGGAAGTTACAGCATGTCCACTGAACCTCAGATTCTGGTCCAAACAACAGCTAGCCACAACTGGATGCCTAAGTAGTGCACCGGCATCTACTCGCGCCATTCCGCTCCGGATTAGGTCCAAATGAATAGACCTAGTCGGGAGGGAGGTATTGCCGCAGCTGAATGCCGCCTGAAGAAAGGGCAGGTCACTTTTTTCTGCAAAACGAAAAAGAGGAAAAAAAAAAAAATAAAAAATAACCGGCTGCCATTGATTTCGCATCAAAATCCAGCCCAAAAACCCCATCTGAACCCAGCCAAAAATATATTAATACACCCATTCCAAAATCAAAGTCCAAAAGAAACCATCAACAACAAACAAAATATTTTTATTTCTTCCACCGAAAATATTGCGAAACAGACGACACTAACAGCAGTTAAATCTGTCAAAAACCATCACCGTTGTGTGAATAAGGCCTTTACCTTTTGCGTTGATGTCACGCATGCAGTTTTTAAAGAAGTTTTTCAAATCAAAGCCAAAATTGGATCTGTCAGGAAGGAGCACTGCAAGCACTTTTTTTGTATTATTTTTAAATACACGTCTGACAAAAAAAAAAAAAAAAAAAAAAAAAAAAGAAACCCTGCATATACAACTCCCAGCTATAGCAATTACCATACATAACATTAAACAAAATAATTTAAGGGGAAAAACAAAAAAAAAAAAAAAAAAACTGTATAATTCTCTTATACATTGAAGATAGTAAATAAGCTATTGGTACTGTGTGAACAAGGTTGTATTGTTGCATTACTCAGATGACCATGTTGTGCGCCCAGTATGGACCCAGACGTCACAACTGAAGGGGTTAAGGAGCGGAGCGGTGCACTTCTCCAGCTTGGCAATGACCACCTCTAGTCCCTTGTTTTCTCAATGAAGGATGCAAAGATGGAGTGCCAAGACTTTGTCTTTGTGGAGAGTCCTGGAGCAGAAGGTGGTCAGCCTTTTGCTGTTTTACCAACTCCTGTACACTTTGTCCGAGCTGGTCCAGCCGGACGTTCATCTGATGCAATATACGATTCCTCCGACTTTCGACTTCTAGCACTTTATCAGCTATGGAATTATTTCCATCAATGCACTTGTTGAAGTGGACAAGATCTGAGCGCAGGACGTTTAGACTGTGCGTCATGCCCTTCCGAAACATCCTCTGGGTGGTCTGCAGAATCTTGAGTAGAGGTTCATCACAGAGAGATGGGGTTGGCGCAGTGCGGGGTGAAGGTTGTACCGTGGAGTATCTCACAGAATGGAGTTCTGGTCTTGTTTGGTCAACGGGACGTCTAGGCTGTAGTCCTAAGTGATCAGTGGAGATGTCCATAGACCCTACAGCACTCGATTCCTCAGGGAAGGTAGAACTTGGGTCTGGAAGGAATGACCACGAATCATCTACGAGACTGACACATAACTGTCCTTGTAGGGCTTCGGGTTTTTGTAATTTTTGGCCAGTCTGAGGGGTACACCAAGAGGGCCCTGTAATGAAACAAAAACGGAACAGTAGCAGAATTGACTGGAAGTTGTATCTATTTACTGACCAACGATCTATATGTAGATTATTATAGGAGGCACTGGGAGATGTTAGGTTTTACCCCTCAGTAGCCTCAGACTTTTTAGTTCCATAGATTTATGTAGACTAGATCAGAACTTACCAGACTATAAGGGTAAGTTCACACTAGGTATCCGCCTCAGATGGCTCCAATTGATTTCAATGGGAGCCGGTCAGTTCTTTTTTCCGGGAGTCGTTCGTTCCAGCTCCTGGAAAAAGCAGCAACATGCTCATTCTTTCAGGCGGATTCGCCTCGCGACATTCGCCTGAAGACACTCCCTCCCGACTAGACCCATTCATTTGGGCCTAATCTGGTGCGGAGCGTGCGACTGGATGCCGGTGCACTTTATTGCACTGTATTTTGGACACGAACCTGAGGCGGTCTCCACTTCATCTCAATCCTAAACCTGGGTAAGCCTAGGTTCACACCTGTAAGCAGAACTTTACTCTCTGCATGTTTCAAGTGAAACTGGGTCGACCCCATTATAGTCTATGGAATCCGCGGGTTTCTGCATGTAACCACTTTTTAAGCAGATTATGGTTCAATTTTTTTTGATCCATAAAAAAACGGAACTCAATCGCAGGTGTGAATCTAGTGTAAGGTGTAGAGATGAGCGAACACTGTTTGGATCAGCCATTCCAAACAGCACGCTCCCATAGAAATGAATGGAAGCATCTGGCACGTATACTTTGCCGGCGGCCGGTCGCCGTGCCAGGTGCTTCCATTCATTTCTATGGGAGCGTGCTGTTCGGAATGGATGATCCAAACAGTGTTCGCTCATCTCTAGTAAGGTGCAATACCCAACTGCTGCCTATAGACTTTCTAAAGGCTAGTCAATGCAGCCTACATTCACAGCATACAATTTTTTTTTTCCCCCTTTCAGTATAATTTTTTTTATTTTAAAGCCATTAACAGATGAGTCAGTAGATCAGTTATGTTGCAAAAACCAAGTGCACTTGTTAGATACCCAGTCTAGAATTACTTCCTTTTATCGATTGTGCCAATTTTTATTGGACCCATATTATGGAACTATGTACATTATATTACAACATAATATGGCCACGGTTTTGCAGATCGTTTTTGCCACATATTTCACTGCTTCACCTCTCTAAGGACATTTTAAGTCATATGGGTGAACACCCCATCAAAAAAACCATATCAAGGGTGTCAAAAACTGCAAGCTGTTTTGTTGCAGGTATCAGTGCCCTCCACCATTGCCCTAGCTATAGTGTTACATACAATATTACAATTAAGACAAGGCCCCACATTGCAAAAATACAGCTTTTTTTGTTGTTGCAGATTTTGCTGTATTTTTTTTCTTTTTTTTGAGCCAAAGCCAGGAGTGGATTGAGCTGAGAGGAAAAGTATAAGGACTTCCTATATATTTCACTTTTTTTTATTTTAATTTTTTTTTTTTTTTTTTTTTTTTATAGTCACTCCTGGCTTTGGCTCAAAAAAACGCACTAAAATCTGCAAAAAAAAAAAAAAAAAAAAGCAGCTTTTCCGCAACGTAGGGCCTTAGGGTGGATTCACACAGTGCAGTTAAAGCCGCATACAGTTCCTTGGAGGGGTTGGTCTGATTTTTTTTTTTTCTGACCTATTGGTAAGGGTCCCCACTGGTGGCCCCTGCATGGATCAGTTGTAGGAGTTGCTTCTGACACAGATACTATACACAGCATGGAGCTGAAGGCAGTGGACTCCGGTCCCTGTATAGTGGTGTTGGCAGTCAATGGGAGCGGAGCTGCAGTAACCGCACCCGGCCACTATACAGTGCACAGAGTACGGTGTATTGTGTATAGTATGGGCAGCCGGATACTGCTGATCCACACAGGGCGGGGAGGGCATGAACAGCACCATGTGAATGCACCCTTAGTAGGCAGCAGCACACTTACCAGCCGTTTCCTCTAGACGCACCATATGAGGATGTTCTGAATCAAAGAATTCAATCCCATCAATGACTTCCGCTGGCAGAACTTTCTTGAGCTCCTCTTCGTACCGAGTGTAGTGGACCTGGAAGGCAGACGTTCCCTTGTGATTTTTCTCTTTGTCGAGTTTCTTTTTCAGCCGTCTTCTGATCCAACTAAACCTGTTCTTGCAGTGGCGGATGAGGCGCTGCTTCTTCCCCACGGAGTTGACCGCATCGCAGATCTCCTGCCACATCTGACTCTTCCTCAGGACGGGGGTTGTGGCCTTGTATTTGCCCAGTAGCTGCTCATACATGGGTATTAGTTTGGACACAAGGGTCATGTTCTCAGTATTGGAGAACCTGAAGCTCCTCTTGCCCCTTTTGTCCTGTAGAGGCAATGGGTTTGCTTGCGTTTCATTGGCAGGTTTCACAACTTGTCTGGATTTCCTTAGTCTACGTCTTCTTATCCCCTTCGCCTCTTCATTGTCTTGCCTTGTCAGCTGCCGATTTGACTGACTAGCACTATCCAGACCCAAACTGGCCAGATATAGCGCTCTTGAAGAATTTGCACCCCCTCTATTCCTTTGTCGTCTCATGTTTCTCCTGACATAAAACTGGATCAGGAAAGACTGCGGAAATATAAAAGCAATCTGTCTCCTTGAGAACAGGTGAGTTAATGAGACTGAGTCTACGAGTCACATGTGCGGACTGAATCCTGCCATCGAGCCCGCTCACAGAATGTGAGGATCGTATATTACATTATATACGGTACATTGTCACTGCTTTTAGGCCTTATTCACATGGACGAGAAAAACTTCCATCATCTGCCAGTTTATAAAACATATTGGGGGGGATTTTTTATTCCATCTACTCCAAGTTTTTGGAACAGATGGATGATAAAGTGGCACATTTTTGGTGCAATGCCCTCTCCTGCGCCAATGTTCAACACATTCCCCATTCTGCACTTGCTTCCCATTTTTTGTGAATGTGGGTGACAGGATGATCTGGGACATGGACGCCATATTTATTATAACTTGCAAATGTATTCTGCTATGCGTTATACAGGAACTCTACGGCTAAGGCCTCACGGGACGTCATGCAGCAATAAAGCACTGCGGGAAAAACCGTGGCGGGAACGCATTGCGGTTCTTCCTGCAGCGCTTTAAACTAAAAGTTTGCAGAGTTTTCTGCTACAATTACACTGATTGGGAACCCACTGGCGCTTCCATAGGTATAACTGACATGCTGCGATTTCCAAAACCGCGCCGGTTTTGGAAATCATGGCATGTCTGCACAGCAGTTTTTAACGTAAAGTGGGCATGGGATTCGCTAGAACATCTGGTATATCAACCCATTCTCACAGTCCTGAGGAGGTTGTCAGTTACCTCTTTGGAGCAATGGTAATGCCCTCCCTCCTCCAAATAGCTCATTTACATATTAACAAAAATGCTATATCTCAGGAACAGAGACAATGATTCATCAATCTATCTGCAGGGCTGGGGTGATATGCTGGGGTCTGCTGACACTAACCTATCTATCTGCAGGACTGGGGTGATATGCTGGGGTCTGCTGACACTAACCTATCTATCTGCAGGGCTGGGGTGATATGCTGGGGTCTGCTGACACTAACCTATCTATCTGCAGGACTGGGGTGATATGCTGGTTCTGATGACAGTAACCTATCTATCTGCAGGACTGGGGTGATATGCTGGTTCTGATGACAGTAACCTATCTATCTGAAGGGCTGGGGTGATATGCTGGGTTTGGTGATACTAACCTATCTATCTGCAGGGCTGGGGTGATATGCTGGTTCTGGTGACAGTAACCTATCTATCTGCAGGGCTGGGGTGATATGCTGGTTCTGGTGACAGTAACCTATCTATCTGCAGGGCTGGGGTGATATGCTGGTTCTGGTGACAGTAACCTATCTATCTGCAGGGCTGGGGTGATATGCTGGTTCTGCTCACAGTAACCTATCTATCTGCATGGCTGGGGTGATATGCTGGTTCTGGTGACAGTAACCTATCTATCTGCAGGGCTGGGGTGATATGCTGGTTCTGCTCACAGTAACCTATCTATCTGCATGGCTGGGGTGATATGCTGGTTCTGGTGACACTAACCTATCTATCTGTGGGCTGGGGTGATATGCTGGTTCTGGCGACACTAACCTATCTATCTGCAGGGCTGGGGTGATATGCTGGTTCTGGTGACACTAACCTATCTATCTGTGGGCTGGGGTGATATGCTGGTTCTGGTGACACTAACCTATATCTGTGGGCTGGGGTGATATGCTGGTTCTGGTGACAGTAACCTATCTATCTGCAGGGCTGGGGTGATATGCTGGTTCTGGTGACACTAACCTATCTATCTGTGGGCTGGGGTGATATGCTGGTTCTGGCGACACTAACCTATCTATCTGCAGGGTTGGGGTGATATGCTGGTTCTGGTGACAGTAACCTATCTATCTGCAGGGCTGGGTGATATGCTGGTTCTGGTGACACTTTCCCTTTAATTGTCCCTTGCTCTGGACAGAGATATTATAAAGAATTAAGAAAACTTACTACAATAGTTTAACAAATACACATTTGAGGAATTGTGAAACTGTCTAAAAGCAAATCTGTCTTTGTTGCCCAAAGCAATAATTCCTTGAGGCAGCGCATATACCAGGGGCTTTGCTATAGAGAGTGTCGAGATAGCAGTCACTATTGGCCCTGGGCACTATGGGGGCCCCATAGACTCCCCTGCCACATAAAATGTGCCACTATTCCTAATGGCATATGGTAGGTAGTGGCCCCATTGCTGATTTTGCATCGTGCCCAGAACTTCAATTTATAAGATTAAATAATCCTTTATTACTCCCCCCTGACATGTACACATATATACCTACTGTACAGTCACATGCAGTATATACACACACTATCATAAACTTACACACATATATATATATACACACACACACACACACACACACACACACACACACACACATCATACTGAACATTCAAGAGGGACACGTGTATACACACACAGAAGCTGCGTATATAGTCACATACTGTCTGCACAGATATACACGCATCCTCACATGATATACACATTACAATAGGGTTAATAGTAGACTGACTGTACCTGTGTGGGTGGTGGGCAGGCAGGCGGGCAGGCAGTGTCAGGGCAGGCACAGCTGCTGTATACAGCTGCATCGGTCACATTTACATGGCTACACAAATAGCTAACATTGTAACAATGTATCAGCAGCCTCATCACAGGAGGATCAGCCAATCAGGAGGCCGGGTACATGCAGACATTGTTACCCTGCCGCTCACTGGCGTTCATTCCAGCCTTTCCTATTGGAGGATGAATTATTGGAAAGTATTGGATGGAGGGAGCAGTGTACACATCAGCCTGCAGGCCTGCCTGTATACAATGCCAGTGCAGGGGAGGCTGCTGGTCTCATAGATGGTATAGTGAATTATTCATCACAGCCTGGCACTGTGCTGGAGGGGGAACCTATGAAAATGGCTGGAAACATTGGAATATGTCATTAAATATTAACATTCTGATAATACTACGCTTCATTGTGTGGATCAGCTCTGTACTGTATACTGATGTAGCAAAGTTGTGTTAGTCAATATAGCAGAGTGGAGTTAAATTTTGGTGCAAAAGACTACATGTAAACCTAGTCATGTACACAGCAAAGCTATAGACCCTGCCGAGTAAGAGACAAGCACACAACTGTGAGACCGAGGCGTGATTAAACAGTAGTTGCAACATGGATGACATCCAAGCGCCGTCTGTGTCAGCCTTCCTCCCAAAATGCTCAATCTTCCCAGCAGATTTGGGCATTTTCCCACCTCCTGAGCTGTTCTCTGGTCTGTCCCTCTCCCTGTCCCTCCATTTCCCGATTCCACGGAGCTACCAGACGACTTTCTGTGTCCAGATGCCCAAACACTGGAGCCTCCTCCATCTCCTGTTGATTTTGTGGTGGTTGACCAGCAACCTACACTCAGTGACGATGGCGTGACACAGTTGCCATCAGGGCAGCCTGTTGCCATGTGCGGTGTGCAGGAGGAGGAGGCGAGAGAGGAATTGGCAGAGGAGTTGGTGGACAACGAGGACACTGACCCGACCTGGACAGGGGGGATGTCAAGGGGGGAAAGCAGTGTCGATGTTGAGGGAGGTGAAGTACCAAAGAGCTAGAGGCAGAGGCATGTCCAGAAGCAGAAGTCAGCTGCTTCGCTGAAGCCAGGCCACACCCAGAATGGCCCAAGATGTTCCCTATCATAGCCAGCCCAGAAAAACTTCCCCATTGAGGGCACGTTCCTCGATGGTGTGGAGATTTTTCAAGGAATGAGGAGGACAAATATAGTGCAGTTTGCACAATTTGCCACTCAAAACTGAGTAGGGGCTCTGAAAACAACAACCTTTCGACCACTTCCATGCGCCGTCATTTGGAATGCAAGCACTGGACTCTGGGGGAGAGCAAACCCAGGACAATTGTCGTCCGGTGTTGGCGCCACTGCCTCTCCCACTGTTGCCAGTGTTGGCGCTGCAGTCCAGAGCACCAGCCAGGACACCGCAACATCTGGCTCTGCCACTTTGAGGACTTCTCGCTCATCCTCCCGTGTTCCTGTCTCAGCTCCTTCTCCTGCACCATCATGCGCCTCCTCCCAGCAACCCACCATCTCTCAGAAATTTGAACGCAGGCAAAAGTACAGCGCTACCCACCCACATGCGCAAGCCTTAAACGTGCACATCTCCAAACTCCTGGCCCAGGAGATGTTGCCGTTCCGGCTTGTGGAAACTCAGGCCTTCCGTGACTTGATGGCAAGTGTGGCACCTCGCTATGCCGTCCGTAGCCGTCACTACTTCTCCCGGTGTGCCGTCCCTGCCTTGCACCAGCACGTGTCACGCAACATCAGGCGGGCCCTAAGTTTCGCTTTGCACAAAGGTCCACTTGACCACCGACGTGTGGACATGTGCATGCAGACAGGAACGCTACATTTCACTGATGGCACACTGGGTGAATGTAGTTGAGGCTGGGACTGGGTCACAAACTGGGCCGGTGTACTTCGTCTCCCCGCCTATCATTCCTGGCAAGGGCTCTGAACAACACCCTCCTCCTCCGTTAAATTGACCCCAGCTACCTGCTGGAAACGTTGCAGCACTGGTGTGGGTAGACGTCAGCAGGCCGTGCTGAAGCTCATCAGCTTGGGGGTCGGACAGCACAATGTCTCCGAGGTGAGGGATGCCCTCCTTGATGAGACAGCAATATGGTTTGAGCCGTTGCACCTGGGCCCAGGCATGGTTGTGTCTTATAACGGCAGGAACCTGGTAGCAGCACTGGAGCTTGCCAACCTCCAACACGTTCCATGCCTGACCCACGTCTTTAACCTAGTGGTGCAACGTTTTTTAAAGAGCTGGCTTTTACCAGTGGTGTAACTAGGAATGGCTGGGCCCCAAGGCGAATATTTGACATAGCCCCCCCCCCCCCCATGACCCCAACCAACCCTCACTCCTGCACAAACTGCATTCCTGCACACACGATTATGCCCCATAGTGGCCCCTGCACACACTATTATGCCCTATAGTGGCCCCTGCACACATTATTATGCCCCATAGTGACCCCTGCACACAGTATTATCCCCCATAGTGGCCCCTGCACACAGTATTATGTCCCATAGTGGCCCCTGCACATAGTATTATGCCCCATAGTGGCCCCTGCACACAGTATTATGCCCCATAGTGGCCCCTGCACACCGTATTATCCCCCATAGTGGCCCCTGCACACAGTATTATGTCCCATAGTGGCCCCTGCACACAGTATTATGCCCCATAGTGGCCCCTGCACACAGTATTATGCCCCATAGTGGCCCCTGCACACAGTATTATCCCCCATAGTGGCCAGTGCACACATTTTTATGCTCCATAGTGACCCCTGCACACAGTATTATGCCCCATAGTGGCCCCTGCACACAGTATTATGTCCCATAGTGGCCCCTGCACACACTATTATGCCCCATAGTGGCCCCTGCACACACTATTATGCCCCATAGTGGCCCCTGCACACAGTATTATGCCCCATAGTGTCCCCTTTACACAGTATTATGCCCCATAGTGGCTCCTGCACACAGTATTATGTCCCATAGTGACCCCTGCACACAGTATTATGCCCCATAGTGGCCCCTGCACACACTATAATGCCCCATAGTGGCCCCTGCACACACACTATTATGCCCCATAGTGGCCCCTTTACACAGAATTATGCCCCATAGTGGCCCCTGCACACACTATTATGCCTCATAGTGGCCCCTTTACACAGTATTATGGCCCATAGTGCCCCCTGCACACACTATTATGCCCCATAGTGGCCCCTGCACACAGTATTATGCCCCATAGTGGCCCCTGCACACACTATTATGCCCCATAGTGGTCCCTGCACACAGTATTATGCCCCATAGTGGCCCCTGCACACACTGTTATGCCCCATAGTGGCCCCTGCACACACTATTATGCCTCATAGTGGCCCCTTTACACAGTATTATGCCCCATAGTGGCCCCTGCACACAGTATTATCCCCCATAGTGGCCCCTGCACACACTATTATGCCTCATAGTGGCCCCTGCACACACTATTATGCCTCATAGTGGCCCCTGCACACACTATTATGCCCCATAGTGGCCCCTGCACACACTATTATGCCCCATAGTGGCCCCTGCACACACTATTATGCCCCATAGTGGCCCCTACACACACTATTATGCCCCATAGTGGCCCCTGCACACACTATTATGCCCCATAGTGGCCCCTGCACACAGTATTATCCCCCATAGTGGCCCCTGCACACAGTATTATGCCCAATAGTGGCCCCTGCACACAGTATTATGTCCCATAGTGGCCCCTGCACACAGTATTATGCCCCATAGTTGCCCGTTTACACAGTATTATGCCCCATAGTGGCCCCTGCACACACTATTATGCCCCATAGTGGCCCCTGCACACAGTATTATGCCTCATAGTGGCCCCTGCACACACTATTATGCCCCATAGTGGCCCCTGCACACACTATTATGCCCCATAGTGGCCCCTGCACACAGTATTATGCCTCATAGTGGCCCCTTTACACAGTATTATGCCCCATAGTGTCCCCTGCACACAGTATTATGCCCCATAGTGCCCCCTGCACACACTATTATGCCCAATAGTGGCCCCTGCACACACTATTATGCCCCATAGTGGCCCCTGCACACACTATTATGCCCCATAGTTGCCCCTGAAGACACTATTATGCCCCATAGTGTCCCCTTTACACAGTATTATGCCCCATAGTGCCCTCTGCACACAGTATTTTGCCCCATAGTGGCCCCTGCACACACTATTATGCCCCATAGTGGCCCCTGCACACACTATTATGCCCCATAGTGGCCCCTGCACACAGTATTATGTCCCATAGTGGCCCCTGCACACACTATTATGCCCCATAGTGGCCCCTGCACACAGTATTATGCCCCATAGTGGCCCCTGCACACATTAATGCCCCATAGTGGCCCTTTCACACAGTTTTATGCCTCATTGTGGACCACCCATGAACAATTATTATATTCTGGGATCTTTTCAGACTCCAGAGTATAATAATCAGAGACCCAGGGGAGGATACAAACATAAAAAACACAGTGTTGCCAGAAACGAAACATCACCAATACTATCTCGCCCACATCATACTTACTTGTCCCTTTCTGTGGGGACGGCTCCTTCTCTTCTTTGATATCTGCCAGCACATGCACAATACAGTCGGAATCCTGGCATTACACTGTAGCCAGCACTCTATCCCTATTGCTCAGGCGTGGGAGGATGGAGAAGCCAGCATTGCAAGAGTGCAATGTTGGGACTATAGCGCGCACGCTGGCAGATGTCAAAGAAGAGGAGGAAGTCTGGACAGGAAGACAGTAGAGATGAGCGAACACTGTTCGGATCAGCCGTTTCCGAACAGCACGCTCCTATAGAAATGAATGGAAGCACCTGTCATGGCGACCGGCCGCCGGCAAAGTGTACGTGCCAGGTGCTTCCATTCATTTCTATGGGAGCGTGCTGTTCGGAACAGCTGATCCGAACAGTGTTCACTCATCTCTAGAAGACAGGTAAGTGTGATGGGAGGTGGTTAGTCGGGAAGGACTAGTGGTGGGTGCAAGGGTGAAACTACCTTTTTTGCCGCCCGAGGCGGACGACAGAAAGCCGGCGGAGCGGAGCGAAGGGGGGCATGGCAGAGCGAAGGGGGGCGTGGCGGAGTGGCGTTAGCAGGCAGAGAGCAGACAGGGAGAGGACCTGCTCTCTCCCTGAGTGTGAGGGGACACAGGGTCTCCCCAATCCACCGCTCGGTGACGGTGACGCTTGTCCTGGACTGGCTTAGGTAAGCAAAAATGCCCCCCCCCCCCTCCCCGGGGCCCTGGCATAGCGCCGCCTGAAGCGGTCACTTCAGGTCGCCTCATGGGAGGTGCGGCGCTGGTATAGGTAGGGAGACAGGGAGGTAGTGTGAGTCGGCTCATGCAATGCATCATGGTAAGATAGCAGGAAGCTACAACAGGTAAGCAAAGGCAGAGGGTGCCAGGAGCTCCCAGAGACACTCCAAAATCACTCAAAACACTGCTAAAGTTATATGGGTGCACTTATTAACCCATTCATTACACTAACAGACTTTAAAAAAAATAATAATAATTTGTCCGTAAAACCTCTTTAAGCTCTCCTATGGTTATGTGAACAGAAAAATAAACAAGTTATTGCTCTTGATAGGAGTAAAAAATTAAAATCGAAAAAATTGTTGCGACAGGAAAGGGTTAATCACATGTTTTAATGGCTAAAGCTTCAAAGAATCCAATATACACCTCTCCATTATACACTGTCACCCAGAAGACAATACTACTATAGCCCGATACACAGTAAATCACTTGTGCTCACTATTTCGTGTATATTAAAGTTGATTGAAAAAAAGTGTTTACCACAGAGCGTCTCCGTATTGCCGCGATGGACGCCATCTTGTCGAAGACCAGGACCGAGTTTAACACTTCAGGATCTCTGAGAACATGGCCGACACGTGTAATATGTTGTAACTGCAGACAAGTATTGGAGGTGGAGCCATGTATCTTTCAGTTTCGGTTTCATATTTCTGCTCCGTGTCCTATGCAGTGCCTGTGCGCGGAGGTCTGGGGTAGTGATCCCGGTGAGGTACATGCACCCTCTGCGGAGGTCTCTAGGCATGCAGGGTGTCCGGTGGGCCTTCCCCTGTGGCCGCTGGACCCCCGGCCGGGAGGATTGGTTACTGTGTGCCCGCTGTGTGCAGCCTGAGGAGAAGCAGCGCATTGCACAGTTCATTTTCACCCGCGATGCCAAGGCAGCCATGGTATAGGATACAGGGCATGTGGGGGGCAGACACATAATACAGCAGAAGATGGCATGGCAGATTGTGGGGCAGAGTGACTGTGCGAGGCTGGTGGCAGAGGGGAAGAGACTTCACCTGGAGATAAGCGGCGCCAGAGCAGTGCTGGCCTCTGATCTCCTGTCCTGTTGGCTGATCCATGTCAGGAGGGATAACTGTATATGGCCATCATACTATATACTATAGCCAGTGGGCTAGCAGACTGTATGTAGTCTGCACCTTGCTCTGGTCTGTCCGTCTGCAACCCTTCTGTCTGTCTCTCCATCACCCCATGATCTGGTCTGTCTCTCCATCACCCCATGATCTGGTCTGTCTCTCCATCACCCCATGATCTGGTCTGTCTCTCCATCACCCCATGATCTGGTCTGTCTCTCCATCACCCCGTGATCTGGTCTGTCTCTCCATCACCCCGTGATCTGGTCTGTCCCTCCATCACCCCGTGATCTGGTCTGTCTCTCCATCACCCCATGATCTGGTCTGTCTCTCCATCACCCCATGATCTGGTCTGTCTCTCCATCACCCCATGATCTGGTCTGTCCCTCCATCACCCCATGATCTGGTCTGTCTCTCCATCACCCCATGATCTGGTCTGTCTCTCCATCACCCCATGATCTGGTCTGTCTCTCCATCACCCCATGATCTGGTCTGTCTCTCCATCACCCCATGATCTGATCTGTCTCTCCATCACCCCATGATCTGGTCTGTCTCTCCATCACCCCATGATCTGGTCTGTCTCTCCATCACCCCATGATCTGGTCTGTCCCTCCATCACCCCATGATCTGGTCTGTCCCTCCATCACCCCATGATCTGGTCTGTCTCTCCATCACCCCATGATCTGGTCTGTCTCTCCATCACCCCATGATCTGGTCTGTCTCTCCATCACCCCATGATCTGGTCTGTCCCTCCATCACCCCATGATCTGGTCTGTCTCTCCATCACCCCATGATCTGGTCTGTCTCTCCATCACCCCATGATCTGGTCTGTCTCTCCATCACCCCATGATCTGGTCTGTCTCTCCATCACCCCATGATCTGATCTGTCTCTCCATCACCCCGTGATCTGATCTGTCTCTCCATCACCCCGTGATCTGGTCTGTCTCTCCATCACCCCGTGATCTGGTCTGTCCCTCCATCACCCCGTGATCTGGTCTGTCTCTCCATCACCCCGTGATCTGGTCTGTCTCTCCATCACCCCGTGATCTGATCTGTCTCTCCATCACCCCGTGATCTGGTCTGTCTCTCCATCACCCCATGATCTGGTCTGTCTCTCCATCACCCCATGATCTGATCTGTCCCTCCATCACCCCATGATCTGGTCTGTCTCTCCATCACCCCGTGATCTGGTCTGTCTCTCCATCACCCCGTGATCTGGTCTGTCCCTCCATCACCCCGTGATCTGGTCTGTCCCTCCATCACCCCGTGATCTGGTCTGTCCCTCCATCACCCCGTGATCTGGTCTGTCTCTCCATCACCCCATGATCTGATCTGTCTCTCCATCACCCCGTGATCTGGTCTGTCCCTCCATCACCCCGTGATCTGGTCTGTCTCTCCATCACCCCGTGATCTGGTCTGTCTCTCCATCACCCCGTGATCTGATCTGTCTCTCCATCACCCCATGATCTGGTCTGTCCCTCCATCACCCCATGATCTGGTCTGTCTCTCCATCACCCCATGATCTGGTCTGTCTCTCCATCACCCCATGATCTGGTCTGTCTCTCCATCACCCCATGATCTGGTCTGTCTCTCCATCACCCCGTGATCTGGTCTGTCTCTCCATCACCCCGTGATCTGGTCTGTCCCTCTATCACCCCATTATCTGATCTGTCTCTCCTTATAGTCTCTCCATCTCCCCATGATCTGGTCTGTCTCTCCATCACCCCATGATCTGGTCTGTCCCTCCATCACCCCATGATCTGGTCTGTCTCTCCATCACCCCATGATCTGATCTGTCTCTCCATCACCCCATGATCTGGTCTGTCTCTCCATCACCCCATGATCTGGTCTGTCTCTCCATCACCCCATGATCTGGTCTGTCTCTCCATCACCCCATGATCTGGTCTGTCTCTCCATCACCCCGTGATCTGGTCTGTCCCTCCATCACCCCATGATCTGGTCTGTCTCTCCATCACCCCGTGATCTGGTCTGTCCCTCCATCACCCCGTGATCTGGTCTGTCTCTCCATCACCCCATGATCTGGTATGTCTCTCCATCACCCCATGATCTGGTCTGTCTCTCCATCACCCCATGATCTGGTCTGTCCCTCCATCACCCCATGATCTGATCTGTCTCTCCATCACCCCATGATCTGATCTGTCTCTCCTTATAGTCTCTCCATCTCCCCATGATCTGGTCTGTCTCTCCATCACCCCATGATCTGGTCTGTCCCTCCATCACCCCATGATCTGGTCTGTCCCTCTATCACCCCATTATCTGATCTGTCTCTCCTTATAGTCTCTCCATCTCCCCATGATCTGGTCTGTCTCTCCATCACCCCATGATCTGGTCTGTCCCTCCATCACCCCATGATCTGGTCTGTCTCTCCATCACCCCATGATCTGATCTGTCTCTCCATCACCCCATGATCTGATCTGTCTCTCCATCACCCCATGATCTTATCTGTCTCTCCTTATAGTCTCTCCATCTCCCCATGATCTGATCTGTCTCTCCATCACCCCATGATCTGATCTGTCTCTCCTTGTATTCTCTCCCTCCTCCTCCAGCCACAACCTTTCCATTACTCCATGTTTCAATCCACATTGTGTCTCTTCCTCCTCCCTGCAGTCTCTCCACTGTCTGCTTTGGTCTGTCTCTCCTATTCTCACCCTTGCTCTGGTCTGTCTCTTCTCATACCTGCACTCACTCCCCATCACCTCTCGCTCCTGTATTTCTCTGCTCCATTCCACTGCAGTCTCTTAAATGACTGCCTTCTCCGGTCTGTCTCGCCTCCTTTCCTTCACTCCGGCTTCCTTCTGCTCTGTCTCTTGCTCCTCCTTGCCTGCCATCTTTCCAGCACTCTTTCTTTGGTCTGTCTATTCTTTCTTCTTCTCCCCCTTAAAGTCTCATCATCTCCCCCTTGGTCTTTTGCACTTTTTCTCTCCATCACACTCTGCTCTGTCTTTCCACTTCTTTGAGTCCTTCTTCATAACCTCTTGCTCCAACCTGTCTCGTCTCCTCCTTGTAGTCTCTCCATCACCTCTAGCTATATATATATATTAATAAAGGTAGTCTACAGCGTTGCTTCATTTTGTATTTTAGGTTATGTACATTGGAGCAAGAAAATAAAAATATTTTCCAAGTTGGACATAGTCTTGACCTACTAAACTACAAGTCATTGATTCCTTTCTCCCATTACAGTTCTTGAGTAAAATCGTCTTTACTAATGTTATTTGTATCCAAGAAAGTTGGGTGACAACCTATATGGCCACATAGGGAGACTCTGAGGTCATGTGATGGATACAGACACCCATAATGTTGTGTTGTCACGTGACCAAAGTGGTTCATGTGCTGGTGATGTTACTTTATTCTACTTGGCTATGGCCATGCAGCAACTCGTATTGTACAACCAAAGATTGCTTTACTTTTTTCACCAATGTAAGTGAACGCAGTCACGTTTCACATCCAGTCACAAATACATTGGGCACGGCTGGATTTTGTATTTTGCAACTAGAAGTTGCAGTCGTGGCACCTTTGGGATCACAATGTGATTCTATCAGTTTACATTATTGAAGGGTGGTATGACGGGTGATGTGGCCAAAGTCTCCGTGTAGCCCTAGCCTCATGAATGCTCGCTGTACCCCTTCTAGATTCAGCTATATATGATTGAGTCTTCATTACAGAGTAAATTTCTCTTTTATTCTTCAGGCTGGTCGCCTCCTGATCAGAAAGTTGATCTCAGAAAAACTTCAGATACCCTGGGACAAGATCCAGCTGGACAGGACAGCCAAGGGGAAGCCATTCCTGGTCAGTGGGACGCCACCTCAGCTCCCGAACTTCAACTTCAATGTCTCCCATCAGGGCGATTACGCCGTTCTGGCCGCTGAGCCCGAGCTACAGGTCGGAGTGGACATAATGAAAACTGACCGGCCAGGTAAGTCATTGGGGGAGATTTAATATGAGACATTTTCCAGAATCCTCGCTAAAGGGGTTATCCAGGCCCCTGTGGGTAAGGTCTACAGTAGCGGATTAGTGGACCTGGAACCTACGCTGATCAGCGAAGCGTCTGCTGTGGACAGGACCGGAAGCAGCTCTACTTGTATTCAAGTATTCGGTGCACAGCCTCGTCCACTATATTGACCTGGTGCCGGGGTACTGCAGCTCTTTCTCCTATTAGGGTCTGTTTCTGGCATCTAAGGCAGCTGATTAATGTGGGTGCTGGGCTGGACTCAACCTATCACATACTGGTGGCCCTTCGTGAGAGCTGGGAGCCCTGGAAAATCCCTTTAAAGGGTGGCTGAAACCCGGTATATACTCCTGCACACCACATTTTTTATGTATTTCTTGCGATCCACTTTTTGTAAGCAGGGGCCTACTGAATGGATATAAAAGTGGTATGTCAGCAAAGTTTTAAATACAGGAAAATTAGGACACGTTATGTTCTCTACATAAATAAAATAGCACATCACCCATTTAAGATAGGTCATTGATTTTACATTGGCTGGGGTCTTACTGTCCGGACCCCTGCCGATCACCTTTCTTTCACGTTACAAAAAGTGCATGGCGTATGTCCTCCAGGTATTCAGCCTGAGCAAAGCCATGTTGAATGTGGACAGCGCTCCCATAGAAGTGAGTGGGAGCATAGGGGATGACTTCGCTCAGGCTGAATGTGCAGTGGGATAAAGGTCCTGCAGTTGTCTCTACCTGGGTCACCCCTTTAAATAGAATGACTGTCTTGCATGGGTACTGCTGCTCCAGTCAGGACAGATGAAGATATCTAAACACTGTACATAGCTGTTTCTAACAGCAGCACGTGAGACATTTAGGCTGGGTTTTTTGGGCAGGATTTGGACACTTAATCTGCATCAGAATCTGGCTCAAAAAAATGCCTCCCTTTGAAATCAATGGGAGCCGGTCATTTCCTTTTTCCATGAGTGGTTTGTTCTCGCTCGCAGAAAAAAGAAGCAACATGCCCTTTCTTCAGGTGGATTCAGCCTCGTGACACTCCCTCCCGACTAGGCCCATTCATTTGGGCCGCCTAATCCGGAGCGGAATGCCACAACTGTATGCCAGTACACTGAATGCATTGACGTTTTTTGGACTGGATTCTGAGGTAGCCACCACGTCAAAATCCAGTTAAAAAAATCCTGTGTGAACCCAGCCTTATCTGGGATACACGGAACCACTGTTCTTATAGGGGTATTCCCACGTCGCATACTCACCAGTCTTCGCTGCGGTAAAATCTTCTGTCTAATTGCTTTGTTGCGTCATTGGTGGGCGGGGTTACATATGCAAAGCCAGCGGCGAGATGCCGCTGGCCCTGCGTGCACGCTCATAGATAGTGAGACCAGTCTAGCCTTCACAATTCAAAATAGTAGTATGTAAATTTCCAGCTCACCCTGCTATGATAACCAGTTTTCGTCCTGTGTTGCACGGATAGAGGATGGACTGTGTCCCCAAAAAACTAACCGATTCCAAACTGAAGAAAATCCAGCATCCAGCAGGCGAAATTCTTAAAATTCCAGCTTTATTAATTCATTTAAAATACCATCACAGGTTCATCCAAGAGACATGCAGTTATTGTGGCATGATAAACGGCTGCGCGCTTCGGGACTGCAACACGTCCCTTCTACTTGGCATCTACTTGGCATCTACTTGCCAAGTAGAAGGGACATGTTGCAGTCCCGAAGCGCGCAGCCGTTTATCATGCCACAATAACTGCATGTCTCTTGGATGAACCTGTGATGGTATTTTAAATGAATTAATAAAGCTGGAATTTTAAGAATTTCGCCTGCTGGATGCTGGATCTTCTTCAGTTTGGAATCGGTTAGCCTTCACAATGCCAATACAGACCCGGCATCCTCTGTAATAGAGAGGCGGATGCCGGGGAGGGTTAGACGCCAGCACAGGTGCCTGCAACATCGCTATACTCCTGCCCTGTTATTCCGCTCCTCCGCCCCCCTCCCCCCCGGAATAGCAGCATCGCTCCTGCCGCTGCTGGCTTCATGCAGGGCAGGAGCATAGCAATGTTGCAGGCATCTGTGCCGGCGTCTAACCCTCCCCGGCATCCGCCTCTCTATTACAGCGGATGCCAGGTCTGTATTGGCGGCCCCTTCCCCCCCCCAAAGGGTAAACTACTCCCCCCCCCCCCCCCCCCAGGCTGGCTCCCATGCACTTAGCCCCTCCTCCCTGAATAAAGTGAGATAGTGGACAAACAAAGCAGTTTTGCTGAAGCAGTGTATTTAGGAAAAGTCTTACATTCACATTAACAAGCAGTATAGATAGGATCCTTGTGATGCGACAACCCATTTAAGGTGAGTGACATTCTTAATGGTGGGAGCCACAGTGGAACAACCCCTTTAACCCTTTATATGCTACAGTCAATGCTGATTGCACCATGTAGGACAGAAGCTTAGAACACTGCGGCATCTTCCACCAGCTGATCGTTGGGGGTCCTAGGTGTCACTGTGAAATCCGGCATGTCTTTATTCCTTCTCTTGCTTCTCTGTTGAGATCAAAAAGCTGTCTTGGACATTCTTAATGCATGGAAACATGCTCCTGGTGACATATGTAAGAGGAGTTTCTCAGCTTTCATATGACAATAGGGTTCATTTATTTATAGTGCTCACTTATATAGCGCCATCATATTCTACAGCACTAAGGGCAGTTCTATTGTAATGGCCGGTCCCTTGCTTAGTACGTTGCAGGCAGCAGTGATGTCACTTGTAATTAATCTCACGTCTTCCTGCACATGGCGGGAGGACATAGAGAGCAGCAGGAATAGAAGTAACTTTCTTCTGTAATTATATTGAGCCCTGAGGGCCCCTTTAATGTTATGTTATATGGTACAGAGATCTATAGCGTAGTATTTCTTTTATTCTGTCACATTGTTGCCCGTTTCTTCTGTGTGTTTTTTACATTACGTATAAAGTTTCTGTGCTCGTGATCCCTGTAGACTCTGTAATAGTACAGTGGTTAATGAAAAAGACCTCGCCGCTCTCCCCACGGATTGATCTGTTCACCCGCTAAACCAGCATGGCCCTCGCTGTCTGCATCACTAACATGTTCCAGCTAAGAATAAATTGCAGCAATTCATCACAATGACATTTTTTTTTTTATTTTGGAAATTATTTTCTTCTACGATCTCGTCGAACTTCAGGTGCTAAACTGACATATTCATCATCATAATACACAATGAAAGGCGGGGGCCAAAGAAAGCCAGATGTATACAGAAATAGAAGCTGATGTAGGTGTGACCAGGGCCGAGGAGATGATGTAGGTGTGGCCGAGGAGATGATGTAGGTGTGGCCGAGGAGCTGATGTAGGCGTGGCCGGGGCCGAGGAGCTGATGTAGGTGGGGCCGGGGCTGAGGAGCTGATGTAGGTGGGGCCGGGGCCGAGGAGCTGGTGTAGGTGTGGCCGGGGCCGAGGAGCTGATGTAGGTGGGGCCGGGGCCGAGGAGCTGATGTAGGTGGGGTCGGGGCCGAGGAGCTGATGTAGGTGGGGCCGAGGAGATGATGTAGGTGGGGCCGAGGAGATGATGTAGGTGTGGCCAGGCTCGAGGAGCTGATGTAGGTGTGGCTGGGACTGAGAAGCTGATGTATGTGTGGCCAAGGAACTGATGTAGGTGTGGCCAGGGCTGAAAAGCTGATGTAGGTGTGGCCGGGCTCGAGGAGCTGATGTAGGTGTGGCTGAGCTCGAGGAGCTGATGTAGGTGTGGCCTGGGGTCAAGAAGGTGATGTAGGTGTGGGCGGGGTCAAGGAGCTGATGTAGGTGGGGCCGAGGAGCTGATGTAGGTGGGGCCGAGGAGCTGATGTAGGTGGGGCCAAGGAGCTGATGTAGGTGGGGCCAAGGAGCTGATGTCGGTGTGGCCGGGTCTGATGTAGGTGTGGCCGGGATCAAGGAGCTGATGAACATGTGGCTGGGGTTGAGGAGCTGATGTAGGTGTGGCCGGGCTCAAGGATCTGATGTAGGTGGGGCCGGGGCCGAGGAGCTGATGTCGGTGTGGCCGGGTCTGATGTAGGTGTGGCCGGGCTCAAGGATCTGATGTAGGTGGGGTCGAGGAGCTGATGTACATGTGGCCGGGGCCGGGGAGCTGATGTACGTGTGGCTGAGGAGCTTATGTAGGCAGAGAGCTGCCGGAGACATCCAGAAATCACTCCAAACACTGCTAAAGGCACATGGGTGTACTTATTAACCCATTACTAGCACTAACAGACCTTTCTAAAAGAAAAAAAAAAAAAGGAGTGGCTGCCCGGAGAACCCCTTTAATGGCGTTATTTAGGTCACGTCCGTCCTATTGTATGAATATGTGTTGGGCGAACATCGTGAGATTTGTCTTCCCTGGTTCACCAAGTGCTTTAGGTTGGAGCCAACCCCTTTAAATCGAAACTATTATATTTTGGGGTGATCAGGCTAATAAACAGTGTTACTCACCTCGTCTGAGCTCCGGCGCCACTCCCTCCTGTCTTCGGGTCTTCTGACTTGCGTCAAGGACTGCTTAGGCCTATGATTGGGTCTTAGAGGTCACGCTTGTGCCTATGTGTCACAACACTACTTGAGCCACTGAGGCCTAATCATAGATAGGTCTCAGCGGTCCTGGACATCAGTCTGAAGACCCGAAGAGGGCAGGGAGTCGCGCCGAAGACCAGGAGAGGTGAGTAACACTGTATTCGTACTCATTTCCCCTTATTATACTCTGGGGTCTCTGAGGTAGAACCTCACAAATATTGTAATAACTGAACCCAAGTAAACAAAATCACATCGGCTATCCTGGATGATATCAGTTTGGGTTATTTTTTGATGAATCGCCCATTATTTTTCCATCTTACAGCGCGTTTTAGGGTTTTAGTACCTGAAGGGATATAGATAAATCTATAATGTGTATGACGGAGAAGCGATGTGTTTTTGTGCTTTTATTATTCCCTTTGCGCTCCAGTCCTAGCGCACATATGTTAATGACCATTGATTCCTTCAGCCTTCCAGCATAATGAATGACGTCGGTAGATATAAATAGCATTCTCCTTTCTTCCACCAGGGACCTTGTAATATGTTTAATAGATGCAATTTATGTGTTGTATACATGAGGGGGATATATCTCACGGCCTATCTACGCTCCTGAAGGAACGGCTTGGAATGCACAGGTCATGAGTGATGCCATTGATTTCCTGCGTTGTACCCGTGAGCTCGGCTTATCCGCAGGTTGACTATTATTATATACCGTTCTCATTACCATATGTGAAATAGTCCCGATTCCATCGGCATGAATAGCTCTAGGTATATACTGTAGTCTGAATAATGGATTGTGTGCCAGGATGTTTCTGCGTTACAGTGTCCTTTGAATTATGATGTGTCGGATTTGTTTTGTTAGGTCATACCCTCAGATGCCACTGGGTGGTGCTGTTGATCTTCGGCTGCAGCAGATTCATTTATTTCGTGCTGCAAATGAGATTTGCTTTGAGACATTTTAACTAATAGGGATAAAAATGCTTTGTTTTTTAAGGCTATAATCTGAGAACGTATTAGGAGACTTAAAAGGAGTAACGTTGCGTACGTCTTGTACATTATGATATAATACAGAACATTTTACGGCCGCAACAGAAACGAAACTCATTTATGGTAGTTATTTGTAAATTGGTTCCTGCCTAGGTTGATGGATATCTGTATTTTCTATACTTAGAGCACAATCGATGTCATTGTAATTTTTGGTTAGTGGGCCGGTGGTAGTGTCATGGCTTTATTACATGTATATCTTCATAGACTATGGAGATGGTTGAACGCTTTACTGATCGTACTTATATTAGACCAAAGGTAAGTGAAGCAGGCCTGTCATGTATGTATCCACTTCTCTAAAGGGGGAAAAACATGATAACCACTCACACGGGCACAGATGGGGCGGATTATGGCACGTAATCCACGTCATAATCCGCCCCCTCACAATGGTGGTCTATGTAGACCGCCAGGCTACTTTTTTCCGTGAGGGGCATGTTGCCGCTCACAGAAAAAAGAAGCGGGCTGCCCTTTCTTTAGGCGGATACCGCAGCTCGTTGATCCGCGGCGTCCGCCTCGCGGCAGCAACTTCCCGTTCATTTGAGCCGACTCCGGAGGGGTAAGCAGCAACAGTTGTGGCAGGCGGGTTTTGACCCTAGAGTGACGTGGCTCCCCGCATCACTCTCTGTGCCAAAATCCGCCATACCGCCCCACCGTGTGAACTTAGCCTAAGGGTAAGTTAGAAAAAAAATATCCTCCCAACTTGACCTTTTACTTTAATGCGAGACAGATGGGTCATGATGCTAAAAAGTCCTCTAGAGGAAAAAAATTCTGCTCCTGACTTTTTCGTTTGTAGCCTTCAGCACTTCCAAGGAGCCTGCAAACAAAACGTCACAGATGTGGTCACATGACCTGAAATTAAATCCGCTAACGGTGCGTCATTTTGACGTCTGTTTTATTCGTGATTTGTTTATATCAAGGAATTCTATCATATGACTAATATATATATTTTTTTTTTACAAACAAGATGTGCCTTAATATACCAACTTAAAGGGGTCGTCTCCACATGAGGTTATGTAGCGGTAACCAGAGAGAGGCTGTAAAAGCAGCGGATGTAAAGACTTCTAGATGCTGATTTTCTGGAACCGCTCTCAACAATCCAGTGATTACAAATCTTCAGAAGTCAAGTCATTTCCATTTTGCCGGCTGTGTAAGCTTCACCATCAGGGAGGATTAACACGTCCTTATGTGTACACTGTTTTATGGAACTGGCGTGAAATAGAAATGGAGGTCTTATTGTAATGAGTAGTCCTTTCTTTTGTTGGGAACTGCTTGTACTATTCAGTCATGTAAAGGTGTGTGTGTAATATATATATACTCTGTATGTATGTATATATATATATATATATATATATATATATATATTTATATATATATATAATATTAGTAGGAGGACCTGGCTTCGCATGGGTGTAGTTATTTTTGTTTCTATAGTGGCCCCATAAGAATTGCCCATTTTTGCAGTGGTGTATTTTGTGTGTTTTTTTGTGTGTGTCCATAAGCGTCATGTGATCATGTGTATCTCAGTTTGTATATCAGTGAAAAACCTGTGATCTGTTGTTATGCATACCTGGAGTAAAGCTGTGTGAATGTGACCTTGTGTAACAGAGTCATACACAGCACCCTGCCCTTTAAAGTTGACATACAGCAGTGAAGAAAAATAGCTGGGTTGCTATGGAAACCTGGAGTAAGGCTCTGATGTGTGATACTGTGTGCTGAGGCGTGTATCTTAATCCTCCAGCGTGTGCTACTGTGTGCTGAGGCACGTATCTAATCCTCTGGCGTGTGCTACTGTGTGCTGAGCTGCATATCTAATGCTTCGGCGTGTGGTACTGTGTGCTGAGCCATGTATCTAATCCTTTGGGGGGTGGTACTTTGTGGTGAGGCCTGTATCTAATACTCTGGTATGTGGTACTGAGTGCTGAGATGTGTTTCTAATCCTTTGGCGTGTGTTACTGTGTGCTGAGCCACGTATCTAATCTTCTGATGCGTGTATCTCGTGTTGGCTGTGTGACTGTGTGTATGGCAGTTGGAATATGAGTGAAAGACTTGTAGGTTTGTATTGGCTAATGCCGGTCATTGTTTTGGGAATACTGTATGTCCGGAATGGTACATCCAAGAGAGTTGAGGCCTGTTCTAAAACCTTGACAGACACCTCATGTATCTGTGTGCCAAATTTGGTGAAGATCGGTCCTGTCGTTTGGTCGCACATAAAGAACACACAAATACTAATTTTTCCATATATAAGAAAAGAGATATATCTCTATAATATCTGTCTGTCCTTTATGCGCAACCACACGACTGGACTGATCTTCACCAAATTTGGC
Organism: Leptodactylus fuscus; assembly: GCF_031893055.1. NCBI lineage: Eukaryota > Metazoa > Chordata > Amphibia > Anura > Leptodactylidae > Leptodactylus > Leptodactylus fuscus. Next base: position 256,834,125 of record NC_134266.1, on the reverse strand, counting down.
ACAGATACTTCAGTATCCATGAAGATTTAATACGAGGCCTCAACTCGCTTGGATGTACCATTCCGGAGATACAGCTTTCCCAAAACAATGACCCCCATTAGCCAATACAAACCTGCAAGTTTTTCACTCTTATTCCAACTGCAATACACACGGTCACTCTACATTTACAATCCAACATTGATATCCAAACTGAGATACACACATCAGAGGATTAGATACATGGCTCAGCACACAGTACCACACATCGAAGGATTAGATACGCATCTCTGCACACAGTACCACATGCTGGAGGATTAGATACATGCGTCTGCACACAGTTCTACATGCCGCAGGATTAGAAACGTGCGTCAGCACACAGTACCACACGCGGGAGGATTAGATACGTGGCTCTCCACACAGTACCACACATCAGAACTTTACTTCAGGTTTCCATAGCAACCTAGCCATTTTTCTTCACTGCTGTATGTCAGCTTTAAAGAGGACCTTTCATGGTTTGGGGCACAGGCAGCTCTATATACTGCTGGAAAGCCGACAGTGCGCTGAATTCATCGCACTGTCGGCTTTCCCGATCTGTGCCTCAGGTGAAGAGCTATCGGTCCCGGTACCGTAGCTCTTCACAGTCAGAAGGGCGTTTCTGACACTCTGTCAGGAACGTCCTTCTTCACAGCAGTGTCTATCGCGCTGTACAGTGTGAGCGGGGAGGAACGCCCCCTCCCTGTGCTCACAGTGCTCGTCCATAGATGAGTATTATCAGGAGGGGAGGGGGCGTTCCTCCCCGTTCACACTGTCCAATGCTATTGGTGCTGCTGTGCAGAAGGAAGTTCCTGACAGACTGTCAGGAACGCCCTTCTGACTGTGAAGAGCTACAGTACCGGGACCGATAGCTCTTCACCTGGGGCACAGATCGTGAAAGCCGACAGTGTTCTGAATTCAGCGCACTTTTCAGCGGTATATAAAACTGCCTGTGCGCCAAACCATGAAAGGTCCTCTTTAAAGGGGCAGGGCACTGTGGATGACACTGTTACCCAAGGTCACATTCACACAGCTTTACTCCAGGTATCCATAACAACATTGCAGGTTTTTCACTGATATCCAAACTGAGATACACATGATCACATGACGCTTTTGGACACACACACAAACAACATACAAAATACACCAGATTTGGATTCAGGGCCCTAGTGCTGCAACGCAATAGGGCTGATCACTGAGTTTTGGTACTACTATGATTATTGTGTCTTTGATGTAATGGAAGTGATCTCTTCATGCTCTGATCTTGTGTTGAGCTTTTGCTGGGCTTGTGCTCATACACGGCAGCCAATCTGAACAAGTCGGGCTGTGATGAAAAGCTTAGGAAAAAAGACAGGATCTTTTAGCACCTCAATTGAATGCTTTACATCGTCCAGTAGGCACAGTTGGAATTGTTACCCTCGCCATTCCTGAGCAATCACTTCTGATAGTTTTAGGCTAATGCCTAAAGTCTTTAGTTAGGTCTGAATTTGCAGATGAATTTGGAAGCTAATTTTGATGCCTATTCTTAACATTTGCTTCAAAAACTGTTCCAAAATCTGTCTCCTTTTCGTTTCAAAGGGGGTTTTGGGTAGAATCCGTCTGAAGAAGGAGCAGGGCATTTCTTTTTTTTGTTAGCTGAAAAAAAATCAGCTAGTAGAAGAAAATCTGCCCCTGCCTCCCACTGAAATGTATGGCAGATTCTGTCTCAAAATCAGCTCCAAATTCCTACATGTGGACATAACCTTATTCTATTGCAGCTCCATTATCATGAAAATCATTGCTTTATTCATATTGTCTAAAAATGTACTTTATTTATTGTTTATTTATTTAGCTTACTTGTATAGCGCCATCATATTCCGCAGCGCTTTTACAGACATTGACAGTCACTGTCCCTTATAGGGCTTACAATCTACATTCCCTATCAGTATGTCTTTGGCGTGTGGGAGGAAACCGGAGTACCCGGAGGAAACCCATGCAAACATGGGGAGAACATACAAACTCCTTGCAGATGTTGTCCTTGGCGGTATTCGAACCCAGGACTCCAGCGCTGCAAGGCTGCAGTGCTAACCACTGGGGGAGTTCACTCAAGTCAACTTTGGTTTCTATACGGTTGTATACGGGTGTCAAAAAGTCACAGTTTTGGCATTCATTGGCTAAGTGGGTGCCTATGGATATGTTTGTATGTGCCATGAGCTTTCCCAGTGCCATGGTATCATCAGTAAGCACAGCCTTAGATATAGGCAATCGTTATCTTGGATTTTTTGGAAGGAAAACTCACAGCCAAGTAGCCTTTTATCATCTGCCTTTCCTTCCTCGCAGGCGGCTACTGCTGGCCGCTTTCATCCTTTGCCGTGCCCTCTGTGGGCCTGACATAAGGACGTTTGTTGTGACAGTCTTTGTAGTAGAGAGATATGGCATGTAAGTTGTCTGCGGTAAGCATATTCTATCTTGAAGTGGCAGATGCAATTCCTGCTCATCCCTCATATGTTTTATTTTAGGTAAAGATTGGACAGACTCTAAAAAATTTTAATGAGGTTTCTCTCTCGGGCATTGAGGGGGAAAAAAAGAGGCGCCTGCTTTTGTTGACAGTTTCTGTCCGTCCCTTGATGCCTTTTGTATAGTGAATTTATAGAGTCTTAAGTTATTTCATCTTTCAGACTGGATTTCACAGAACAGCCGACGTCCATCAAATGAAATTAAATGCCACATGTCGGGTTCTTATGTCAGTATCTTGTACTGAAACAACTGCAAAGTAAAACTCTGTGCTCCAAATGACTCAGTCATCCAGCACGGCAAATAAAAATGGCTCGAAGAACTTAGAGAGTCATTTAAAACACTGTCTATGTAGCAATTTTTCCCCACGTTCTCCCTGTTTGGAGATGAGCCTATGTATATTGTACCCTTACTGATACACTTACTAAGTTTATTGTAAAGTTATGTGTTCCTGTCTGGAGCACGGACCATCTCACTGCTTATTCAGTGTACACAGTGGATCAGATTTATTTAGACAGGTGTTATACCAGTATACCAGGTGTATACCAGTCTTAATAAAGGCCCTGAGAGTTTTAAGGCATATTCTCTAGCTTCTTAATAAATCCGGATCAGGTGCTTGCCTGTGAGCCACAATGGAAGGCAGAAACTGGTATAGAATTCCAGTGGAACTCGAGCCAGAAAATGGTGTAAACACATATGTCGGGTTAAGGCGCGCCCACCCTATTCTTCCAACATTTGCGGAAAGTAGTGAGTGAAGCTCAGAAAGAAGGATTTGTGGCATTTTTTGGCATCACAAAAACCCATCTATGCCAGAAAACTGATTGATTAATAAATTCTCCCCAGATTTACTTAAAGGGATTCTACCTTTAAAACATCTTTTGTGGATAAGACGTTGGAATAACCTTTAGAAAGGCTATTCGTCTCTTACCTTTAGATGTGATCTCCGCTGCGCCGTTCCTTAGTAATACCGGTCTTTACGGGTATGCAAATTAGTTCTCTCACAGCGATGGGGGCGGGCTCCAGCGCTGAAAATGCGATGGGGGCATCCCCACTGCTGCTCGAGAACACGATCCTGCGACGCCTCTATCTTCGGCTGGATCCTCCCCTTCTCTGTCGTCTTCCTCCTGCGTCACCTCCGACACCTGCGCAGTTGGCTCTGCCAGTGAGACACCAGCAGAGCCAAGTGCGAATGCCAGCGGCCATTTTTGGGAGGCCGCTCCTGCATTGAACTTCAAGAGCAAGAGGGGCCTCCCAAAAATGGCTGCCGGCTGGCATGCGCAGTTAGCTCTACTAGTGTCTCACTGGCAGAGCCAACTGTGTTTAGGCGTCGGAGGTAACGCAGGAGGAAAACGACAGAGAAAGGGAGGATCCAGCCGAAGATAGAGGCATCGCAGGATTGTGTTCTCGAACGGCAGTGGGGACGCCCCCATCGCATTTTCAGCGCTGGGGCCCGCCCCCATTGCTGTGAGAGAACTAATTTGCATATCGGTAAAATCCGGTATTTCTAAGGAACGGCGCGGCGGAGATCACATCTAAAGGTAAGAGACGAATAGCCTTTCTAAAGGCTATTCCGACATCTTATCCACCAAAAAAAGAGGTTTTAATGGTAGAATCCCTTTAATGCAGGACAGACTATTTCTTCAGGTCTATTAGATCCTTAGTCTGATTCCTATAGATCTGCATTCATGGTTTGACCACTGGAACACGAGAAAAAAAACACGTTAGAAAAGAACCAAGGAGGTCAGCGCTTCAGAGGAGAGCACATAACCTCGCAATAAAGTGATTAGTAAATTTCTCACAACAGTGCGCTTTACGTACATAGACTCAGCCTTTTATCCTTTTATACTGAATCCAGCAGACTCCAAATTCGGGGTCGATTCCGGCACAGATGTGAACCTGGCCAAGAAAAGGAAGAAATGGGGGCTACACCAGTTTTATAGTTGATGTTTTTTGCTAACTCCACAACCTTGATCTCAACATCATAGTATAACATCAATCATTATTTTTTCTTGATCTATGTATTTCCCAGCTTTCTTATTCACAGAAATGCCATCGGCTTAACAGTTCTATCCTTTGTTTTTTAAGAGCTGTGCTAGTTGAAAATCTTTTTAACACTAGGGTGACCCGAACAACGGCGAGGCAGACCGCTAAAACCGAGGTTACACACAGAGCCTGGAGAGCCCCATTGGCTATAATGGAGTCCAAAGAGGTATTCCTCTGCCTCCCACTCATTTCAATAGGTTTTCCTTGGTAGAATCCACCTGAAGATAAGTCACGACGCTTCTTATTTTTTCTGTAGCTGAAAAATCAATGGGAGAATTGGAAGGCCTGTTTTGAGGTGGATTCTGCCTTAAAATCCACCTGCAAAAAACTTTGTGTGAACTCATGCTTAAAGGGCTTTTCCAGCCCCTAATGCTTTCTTATGATATTCGGTGCCCTTCTTTGGTCCTTGACTAAAATTGAAAAAACGGAGGCCAATTCAGGGTGGAATCCACGTCAAAATCTGTGCCAAATTCTGCTGTCTAAACATACCCTGTAAAGGGATTCTATCATTAAAATCACATTTTTTCCTCAATCACACGTAGAAATAGCCTTAAGAAAGCTGGTGTAAGCGGCCATTTTCTTGTGGCCTGTGGGCATGCGCAGGCCTAGAAGTTTGAACCCCAGCTCCAGAAGAAGACACAGGGAGAGGCCGTTCCTGAAGAAGATGGAGGCAGCTCTGGAGATTTTTCTCGCAGCATAGGAGACGCCCCCAGTGCTGTTTGAGCTCTGGGGCCCGCCCTCAGTGCTGCGAGTGAACTCATTTGCATACAGTTGAAAACCGGGATTGGTGGCGCAGAGAAGACATCTAAAGGTAGGAGAAGAATAGCCTTTCTTTAGAATGTGATTTTAATGATAGAATTCCTTTAAATTTCTGTGCCACACTGTAGTGCCAAGTTAATCTTTACTACCTAGATGAGTCTTCTGGCCGCCCAGTAGGGTGCTCATGATCTTTCCTCATCTCCATTCATCGTAACATCGGTTGTCTTCTTCATCTCTTGCAAGAATAATTGACATCATCTGTCCAAACCTATGCTTGACATTAAAACTTCGATAAATCGGTTAAAATTGCATTTCCTTTGGTCATTGCCACTTCCATTATTCATGAATAGCAAAGTCCAGAGGGATTAATATATTTCTGTCCTTCATTATTGAGCCATCACATCCGAAGAGCTACAGAAATACCATGACCTGGATAATACAGATTCTTCAGTTTCTATAGAGACCTCATTACATTTGACAGTCTCTTTAGACGTATCCTCCTCGTTCTTGCAAGTGTCACTTTTTGCTATCTACCTCCAGACATCCCTTATAATTCCTGTGCTGCTTTCCGACATTAGGTGACTGTTCTCATTAGTCTCACAGTAGATCATTAGCAGAGCTTCCAAAATATGAGCGTTACTTATAATGGTGCAATGTCCAGAAAATAGACCTCCACCGCGCCGCTCCAATATGACAGAGACATCTTTTCATCACCTGGTATCGCAGCGACATTTTGGCCTTGTTTGAGTCTTTCTCCTTGTCATTAGTTTGCGATTTGGGGTCTTTCCAGAATTTTTCTTTTATTTCGTGACTTGCCGCCATTCGTCTTTACACATAATGATGCCGGCGTTCTTCTATTATAGACAATTTGCACAAAAACTTTGTAACAAAGTATTGAACACTACTAATACAGGCCACGGCGGGAAGCTCAATATGGCTTCTTGTGCTTGAGGATCCTATCATTGGATATTTTTTTTTTTTCTGACTAACCCGTCGGAATATTCTTCTCCGACCTTTAGATGTCTTCTCCGCGCCGCTGTTCGGTAGAAATCCGGGTTTTCTTCGGTATGCAAATGAGTTCTCTTGCAGCACTGTGGGCGGTCCCTAATGCTCAAACAGCACTGGGGGTGTCCCCTATGCTGCGAGAGAACTCTCCAGCGCCGCCTCCATCTTCTTCAGGAACGGCCTCTCTGCGCGTCTTCTTCCATCCTAGGTTTCAGTCTTCTAGGCATGCGCAGCCGGCTCTGCCATCGGGCCTCAGGCACATGCCCACGGCCACAAGAAAATGGCCTTTTACACATTTTACTTTGTAAGCGGCCATTTTCTTGTGGCCATGGGCATGTGCAGTCAGCTCTGTCTGAGGCCTAGAAGATTGAAACCCAGAATGGAAGAAGACACAGGGAGAGGGTGTTCCAGAAGAAGATGGAGATGGCGCTGGAGATTTCTCTCGCAGCATTGGGGACGCCCCCAGTACTGTTTGAGCATTGGGGCCCGCCCCCAGTGCTGTGAAAGAACTCATTTGCATGCCGAAGAAAACCGGGATTTCTACCGAATGGCGTCGCGGAGAAGACAACTAAAGGTAGGAGAAGAATAGCCTTTCTTAAAGCTATTCCTACATGTTAGTCAGAAAAAAAGGGTATTCAATGATAGGATCCCTTTAAGGCTGGGTTCACACATAGCAATGCATAGAATACCTTAGCGTGCACTTCCAAGGAATTCCAGAAGGAGACTGAAAGTATCTTGTTAAACCCTCTGCTCCCCCAAGAAGTTAAAATTTATCCCTAGGACCTGAGAGCAGATAGGGGATTCTCTCGGACCTGTACATTGATGATCTATTCTTAGGGTAGGTTATCAGTATGTGATTGGTGGGGGTCAATACATTTATGGCCCTGGGATTTATATTCCATGGAAAGGATGCTTCACTTGAATGCTCCTTCAACCGAATAATAAATGGTAGACAAGCCTCCCTTCTAGTTACTGACTTATGTATCATCATTAAGGTCATGACTGTGCCTTTAACCCCTTTCCGACATCCAACATACTATTAGAGTGCATGTCAGGACTTTAAATATGGCACCCACTCAGAAACAGAGCAGACTTCATAACCCCCCTGTTGTTTCATGCTCCATTCGCAGGTATTAACCCTTTAATCTGGCCCCCATTCACCCCTCCCCATCCCACTTTTGTGGTTCCCACAGCTCTTCTCTTGAATGTTGCAGGATGGTTCTCTGATGGCGAGAGTATGGGAACAGTCCTGGGTTCATGACATTTGGGAGCCTTATAAAGGGCCTGTCATCACTATATATCCATTGAGGCTTGCTTGTGACGGGTCTCAGTAGAAGTACAGTGATTGCACCATGGACTGCACCAAACTGACTGCAGGGTTTCCGTCTCCTGTCTAGTTTCTCGGGCAGAAGACGGGAACCTGAAAGCGGAGACCTGGCGCAGGTGTGAGCCGCCCTATTTCACCTCCCAAATAAAATTGAATAAAACTCGATCACAATGTCAGACGTTCTTCAAAAAGGATATAAATAAAACCTAAATGTTGTGGTGCTTAAAAAAAAAAACAAACGCTCTGTATATGGAAACACAAAATGTTACGGTTTGGCGACTAAAATAATTTTTAGTATTTTTGTAATTATATTAAATCACGGAAAAAACTGTTTACCTGAGATCACTGTTATCATGCCGGCTAGAGAACGGCTAATCGGTTCACAACTAACCAGATTTGACCCAAATATTCCAAATGGTTAGGTTTAACAAAATCTGAAATTTGTCTTCGATTAAAGGGGCTCTTTCAGCAAAATCCTGCTGCTAGAGCCCCACATATGCGTGCATAGCCTTTAAAAAGGCTATTCAGGCACTGTAAATGTTATATTAAACTACCCCCCCCCCCCGTTTTAAAATAAAACCCTAAAAAAGAATGTGATCTACTTACGCATCGTGCACGCTGGGCGGGCATTCAGGGTGCGCCGTCTTCTTCATCCACGCCTCTTCTTCCTCTGATGTCCTCGGGTCCCGTCCTCCTCCGGCGCTCGCAAACTGACACTGATAAAAAAAAAATGGCCTGCGCAGTAGTCGTAGTAGAAGCCGTATGCTACTGCGCATGCACCCAGGCCATTTTTTTTTATATCAGTGTCAGTTCACGAGCGCTGGAGAAGGACGGGACCGGAGGACATCGCAGGAAGAAGAGGCGGGGACGAAGAGGACGGCGCACCCTGAACGCCCGCCCAGCGTGCACGATGCGTAAGTAGATCACATTCTTTTTTAGGGTTTTATTTTAAAACAGTGTGGGGGGGTAGTTTAATATAACATTTACGGTGCCTGAATAGCCTTTTTAAAGGCTATTCACGCATATGTGGGGCTCTATAAGCATGATTTTGCTGATAGAGCCCCTTTAACTAAAATGGCCACCTCTGGTAAATGATTATACTCTGGGGTCTTAATAGTTGGAGGCCGGGGGGAGGTAACAAAAATACAAAAACACTTATGCTCACCTTCTATTACCTCTTCTGGGCCTATTCGCGGTGTCTTTGCTCTCCTATGATGTCATCCGTCCGTGGGGCCTCAGTGGTGACCTGGCCATACCTGCAAATCAAAAAACGAAAACCGTTTGCCGCTGGAAAGGGTTAAAGAAGTGGATTCTCATGAGACAACCCTTTAAGAGCATGGATATCTCCAAGCGGCTGTGGTTTTAGCTGCTTAGCCGAGCCATAAAGGACCAATTAGAGTCTTTCCGACCATGTTTCTGTGGAGTTTCCCTTTAATGCAGAGGTTTAACACAATATCCTTCTAGTAGTAGTGGTCTATAAATAAATGATGTATGCGCGCCACAGATGTTGGTGTGTTTAGACACGAAGGGATTTAGCTTGTGGCCTCTTAGCTAAAGCTGCATTACAGTGGGAAAGCTGCTCGGAATTTGGGGAATTGAGCCTATGGTATAATATCGGAATAGTATGATATTGTAACATAGTAGATAAGGTTGGATGAAGACTCAGATTCATCAGGTCCAACCTATAACCCTACTAGTGGAAGGCAAAAAAACCCCATAAGGCTGATACCAATTGCCCCATGTCAAGTGAAAAAATTCCCACCCCGACCCCAAGTCCGGCAGTCAGTATAAAACCCTGGATCGCCTTGGGGACTTTATAGTCCTACACTTGATTCTCCATGTTGGGAAACTTTTTTCCTTACCAACGCAGAATTTCTTTTTCTCCAACGTATCAAGTCAATTATGTCAATTTCTTCGGAGAGTTTCAGATAAGAACCTTGTAATTCAATGGAAAGTGAGTTGGGGTCTATCTGATGGAATTACAGATCCTATATCTAGTAGGGGCCATATATAAGCGCCTTATAGCATACAGCCAATTATCCCATTCAGTAGATTTTCGGTGTAATTCATTAACTGCTGCGGTTATCTCGGGTATTTCTTTGCAGTCCTACTATTACCGCCGTCTTCTTGACGCTATCGATTTTCTACGAAATGAACTATTGATCCAACTAATAGGATAAAGCTCCAGGAAGGCTCCAAAAATTTAATTTCAACAAAGTATTGAACTTATAGGAAAATTTACTCATCTGCCTTCTACTGAAAGAAAATGTCCATGTGTACGTTAACCTAGCTTTGGAGGACCTTCTTGGACTTATGGTTAGGATACCAGCGGTTCTCAAATTGGGTTCTATAAAACTAGAGGGATTTTTCATGCTAGATAGGAGTCCGATGTAGAAAGTGCATTAAAATCAAAGAAATAGGGCCGTGGAGTGAGACCAAGCCACTGACACCAACTCTGACTCTTGGCTGAGGTCTATAAATAAATAAATGGGGTGAAGCTACCATCTGTAGGATTATGATTGAACGCCTCTAAGTCAGAATCCCCCTAAACGTGAAGATACCGCAGGGCCGAGGAACCCAGGTTGGCCTGGGATAACTGGCGGGAAGTGCCTCATCCCCACAGCTGGCCACGGGGCCGGAGCATGGCATGAAGCCCGCTGCCTCTCTCCCGCACAGCATCGTATGTTCTTTGGGAACCCGGTGCTAAATTATTTGTAGACGACCCGATTCTGGGTCAGGGTTTCGTGCGTAGCAGAGCAGCTACCTCACTGCGATCTATAGAAAGTCTGACTCCAGTCTGACAACTTCATAAATGGGATTGGTCATCGATAAAAGAACTGTGGGGGTCGGGCACCGAGGAAACTTGTGATTCAACTGGTTGGAGCGATAGCCATTATGTTACATCATGTTCATCTGTATCGTGGGCTGAACGCTTCAGTTCTATTCTAGTGGGTTGCAATACCAAGCACAGCCACTATACAAATGTATGGCACTGTAGTGTTAAAGGGGTTGTCCCATCACAAGGATTCTATCTATACTGCTTGTTAATGTGGATTTAAGACTTTTCTTAAATACACTGCTTCAGCAAAACTGCTTTGTTTGTCCACTATCTTAATTTATTTACTTCATTGTTGACAATGCGTTTCTATGGCCCTTGGGATTATCTGCTCAAATGTCAAGTGACGTAGCTGCCTGCTCTCAGGGAGGAGGGGCTAAGTGCATGGGAGCAAGCCTGTGTCTGTAGCTGTTCCTGTGTCTGCACCACACACGTGACCTAGCTTCCTGCTCTCAGATAAAGGAGGGGGAAATGAGTGCTGCTTTCTTATATAAGACAGTCTAAATCCTAGTGGGCTAAAGGACCCTGGTCCCTTAGCCCACTAGGATTTAGCCGACTGTATATAGAACAAGCGAAATCCAAGTGTTATAGGACCTTTGATAACATCACAGGCCCTTCAGTCGTCCCATAAGATCACGCTATGTGGTGGGCGGAGCTAAACTGGAGGTAGTCGGACAGTATGGCTTTGCATATGAAACCCCGCCCAACCCCCCCAACAATTGACTTCAAAAATTAGGAAGAAAGAAGTTTTTGCAGCAGTGAAGACTGGTGAGCAAGGGACATGGGAATACCCCTTTAAGTACTGCAGAGGCTGCAGCGATCACCTGAACATTGCAATCTCCTCAAACTTCTGATCGGTGTGGGGCCTGGACGATTTATTCTCTGAAGCCTCCTTTAATGAAATATTTTGTGCTGCATAACAACTGTCTAATAGTCTGTTAACTTGCTATGCTATTCTTCCCGTCAAACATGACATCAGGGTGGAAACTCGATGGACCCATTATAAGTCAAAGGAGTCCATTGTATAGAGGACCTGGCACTAAAAACAAAATAGAAAAAAAATTCTAGAAATGTGCAAAAAAAACCCAAAACCCCAATTTGCAATACACATTCACATCACCGTCACCTTTGTCTCAGTGTCCGTCATATTTTTCCAATCAAAATGAACACCTTGGTAGAACCAGATGGGCCCCATTATATTGTATGTCAATGTGGTTTGTCATTTGGAGAACATTGAGGCTTTTGTGTTAGAATGAAGCCTTGTGAACAGAGTCTTAAGCTAAAATCTGCTGCATCCGGGGAGAAGCTAAGGGACGCTCATCCCTACAAGGCTTCATGACGTTTATTGGAATACATTGCAGCAATACAATATAGTAGATGGAGGGTAAAGGAAACTTTGCTTTGGGTCTTGTCTTGACAATTCATTGCTTCTATGCTTCCCCTGCATGCATCTTGTAGAGAAACACAAATTTAGGGTAAGCAATGTGCTTGGGAGTCATTGCTGAGTGCTAGGAGATGGCCCCATACCCTGTGTATCATTTTCTACTTGGTCTTCACCTGCACATTATATCTCTGTATAATACATTGCATCCTCCTGTATCCTAGCCCTGAGCCTGGCGGGATATCCAGGTGCAGCCATCACACACTGAAGCTTCCACTCCTGCACTATACCGCGTAATTGATATAAATTGCAGGGCTCCAGCACTGCGGTAAATCTTCAGCTGGATTCTCCCGTTTGCGAGGTGCAGTATATTACTGCAAGGTCACATTTGCTTGTTAAAAGTGAGAAGTATAATATTTAGTCAGACCATTTGAATTTATGTTTGCCATTTTTCAGGCAGCGGCTCCACGGAGGAGTTCTTTCGTATCATGCACCGCCAGTTCACGGAAAGAGAGTGGCACTCTATCAAGAGTCTGGGAAGTGACTGGGCACGGCTCGACATGTTCTACAGGCACTGGGTAAATCATTGCTGGCAAGTAAAGGCCACATTATAGAAAGTAATGGCTGTACGGACTGTAGGGCTACATGATACAAAGCAATGGCTGTACGGGCTGTAAAGATTTGGTTTGCGATGACCGTTTCGAGCGTACATGCTAATATTATTCTAAAAGGGGGATTCCATAACAGATAAATTGCTTATCTATTCTTAAGATAGGTCATCAATATCAGATCAGCGGTGGTCTGACACCCTGGACCTCCGCTCCCAGAAGCCAGTACACAGAGAATGGAGCTGGAAGCAGATAGCGCTGTTCTCCATGTAGTGGCCAAGATGAGTCACTGTACAACAGCACCTATTCAAGTGCATGGGATGTCACCTGTAGAGAACAGGACCATTTACTTCTGGCTCCATTCTCCATGTATCAACTGCTGGGTATCTGTCGGATCATATTTAACTAAGATTACATGTTGACCATGGACTGCCCATCACGTCACCATGGACTGACTGCCAATCACATGACCATGGACTGCACATCACATGACCATGGACTGCACATCACATGACCATGGACTGACTGCCAATCACATGACCATGGACTGCCCATCACATGACCATGGACTGACTGCCAATCACATGACCATGGACTGCACATCACATGACCATGGACTGACTGCCAATCACATGACCATGGACTGCACATCACATGACCATGGACTGCCCATCACTTGATCAAAGACTAACCATCACATGACTCTGGACTGATTTCAATCCACTGGCAGTTAAAAAATAGACCACAGTGAGCCCTGATTTAGAAAACTTATGAGGAATTGATAAGCAAAGTATATTGGAAAATTGTACAACCTTTCGTTATGTCAACAATAACATTTATTTGCTGAAACTGGACAATCCCTTTAAGCTTCACCTAACCTAGGACATATCCATTACATCCTGTCCCTACAAACCCATAGTCATAAGATCCACCATAAAATGTAGAGCTGAATCTGATTTACTAGAATGGGACAGAGCTGTAGTACCAAACCCAACCACAATTAAAAGGACATCACTATGTTGGATAACCAATACAGGGGGCCCCTTCATATATCTGAGGGACCCCGAGTGCCCGACCCTCACCAGTCTGATATTGCCGGTCCATAACCCAATAACCCCTTTACTCATTGGCGCCACATATGCCGCCGCACTGTTGGCAGTAAACTGTAGACGTGGTTTCCTAACAAGAATATGTTTTTCACTATGGGGACAAGAGGTCAGTAGCAACACTTCCCTACGTCAGATAATGCTCCGCTTCTTTGCTGACATAACTACATACATTATTCACGTCAAGAAGTGAAACATTTATAAGGTTGAATGCGCAGACACGAAAGGATTTTGATACGATGGGAACTTTGGTAAATAATACATTGAATTTTGTTACGACTACGAAAATCTGTCTTGGCAGCGTGTGTGTGGTTGTGGTTTCAGGCACTCAAGGAAAGCTTTATAAAAGCCATAGGGGTCGGACTCGGCTTTAACCTACAAAGAGTTGAATTTGAGGTGTCGCCATTGGACATGGAAGTGGGAAAGGTTTACACGCAGACCAAGATGTTGCTTGATGGTGAAGATGAAAACTGGTCCTTCGAGGTAAGAGCGCGTCTCCTCGGAGAGATGCAGCCGTGTACAATCTGATTTATAGCGTACTCCCTGCTCAGAGTAAATAAAGTTGTGTTATATTGAATCGGAGCTTTTTGTGTCAATAATAAGAATTTGCCTTTTGCAAACATTCTGCCGCTTGAATACAATGGGAGACGGGTTCGGAGCAGAGTCTGATGCTGATTATGGGATGGAATTTGCCTAAAAATCAGCACCAGATTTCACCATGTGGACAGGGCTTATGGTGCATTATGTTACTACAAAATCACAATTACACAAGGCAAGGGAGAAAAGAGCATGGTGAAAAAGCTCTGAACTTGCAACCGTGCAAGCAAGCTTGGCAAAGGAAGCTGATTTTTCTGTTGCTCCCAGCCATGAGAGTACAGTGCCCCATGCTTGACATCTTTTTTTATAGATATGCAAATCTGCTGCAAGTACATCGAAACGGGGTCTGGATTGCTAGATTCTCCTACAAACAGTCACAAGTGCTGTGAATGTCCTTTAAGGGCTAGTTTACACAGAGTTTTTTGCAGGCGTATTTTGACATGGAATCCGTCTTCAAAAATGGCTCCCGTTGACTTCAGTGGGAGTCGCTCGCTTTTTTTTTTTTTTCCCGCTAGCTAGTAGCGGAAAAAAGAAACGACATGACCTATCTTGCCGCAGATTCCATGGCTGAGTCAAACGCGGCGTCAGCGCCTTGAGACACGCTTCTGTTTAGGCCCATTCATTCGGGCTTGATCAGTAGCGGAATGCCGAGGCACTGCATCGGCATTCTGTCGTGGCTAGATAGGCGGAAGATTAAACAGCGGAAACCATTTTCCGCTGTGTGAGCATACCCTAAGTTTGCTGCCCCTTTACCAGTGAATGGCATTTTCAACCTCTGCCTGGGGTACTTCTTTATTTAGGGAAATCAGGCCCCGCTCATTTTGCACTTGCAGGCTGATTTGCATATCCATAAGCAAATAACTATCTCTGCATTGCTTCACCGGTTTGTAACCACAAAGGTATGTGTCTGTTCCTATTAAAGACTCTATAGAATTACCGTATATACTCGAGTATAAGCAGAATTTTTAAGCACAGTTCTTGTGCTGAAAAAGCCCCCCTCGGCTTATACTCGAGTCAAGGAAAAAAAAAAAAAAAAACACCTCCTCCCCTTTCCCAGCACTCAGCACCTACTGCACCCAAAAACTCCGACCATTTTAATTTTTGAAATTTTCCAGTAGCTGCTGCATTTCCTCCCTCGGCTTATACTCGAGTCAATACGTTTTCCCAGTTTTTTGTGGAAAAATTAGAGGGGTCGGCTTATACTCGAGTATATACGGTATTACACAGAATTATTATTGGTTTGAGAGTAATTGACAGACTCCCTTTAAAGGGGATAGGATATGTATCCAAACGATAGAGGATAAATACCTGATCAGTGGCGATCTGACCACTGAGAGCCCCACAATCCCAATGATGGGGGGGTCCTTTATTTCCACTGCTCTTTCAGCTTGACTGCAGCCAGATTGAATGTGGACATGACTGATGGTGGACGCTCTGCCATTCACTTCAATGGGAGTGCTGGAGAAAGCCGAATTAATTTGAAGGGGAACGCTGCCCACCACTAGTCACATCCACATTCAGCCTGGCTTTAGTGTCCTTTACTAGAGATGAGCGAACACTGTTCGGATCAGCCGTTCCGAACAGCACGCTCCCATAGAAATGAATGGAAGCACCTGGCACGTACACTTTGCCGGCGGCCGGTCGCCGTGCCGGGTGCTTCCATTCATTTCTATGGGTGCGTGCTGTTCGGAACGGCTGATCCGAACAGTGTTCGCTCATCTCTATCCTTTACTAAATAGTTAGACATGGTGGTGGCAGCATAATGCAGTGTTGGGTGGGACGGTGGCTCAGTGGTTAGCACTATTGCCTTGCAACAGGTCCTGGGTTCGAATCTGAGCAAAGGCAACATC
Source organism: Leptodactylus fuscus (assembly GCF_031893055.1). Taxonomy (NCBI): domain Eukaryota; kingdom Metazoa; phylum Chordata; class Amphibia; order Anura; family Leptodactylidae; genus Leptodactylus; species Leptodactylus fuscus. The sequence continues at coordinate 256,818,108 of NC_134266.1, read as the reverse complement.
TGCAAGGAGTTGTATATTCTTCCATGTTTATGTAGGGTTCCTCCAGGTACTCCGGTTTCCTCCCACGTGCTAAAAATATACTAATAGGTAAATTGGCTAAACATAAGAGAAACAACTGACCCTAAGTGGGTGTTGGGGATGAGCGCCTGTACGGCAGCCACGGACTCCTCTATTCCATAACACCGCCTGCACTTTGAATCCCTTACAAATTTTTGTCATTGCTTCTGGGAAGGTAAAATTACTGGAAATAACCTTTGTAAAGCCGGCCGCAGACTTCAAGCGAAGGCTAATGTTCTTGAATATCCACAGATTCAGGGCTGTAAATGATAGTTTTGGGCTGGACATTCACATAACAACCTGTATATTTGTATTCTGGTTTTGTTTGGCTCATATTTTGCAGGAAATGCTCCTAGATGAAAAGCATCATGTGGCGGTGGCTCTAGGGAGCGCAGATACAAATAACCACCCCAAATCTCAGGTACAGTAACATGTTTCCTGTTCTTAGAGTATATATAACATCAGTAGATACAGTGCAGACATTCCATATACTGGGGATGACATTTCTGTATACATTACTGCCAAATATTTGCTTGATCATTTATAAATATATTGAAATACAACATGTGTTTTGTCCACTGTGGCCACAGACATTGAAAACTGCAAGTATAATAGTAGTGACATAGAAGATGGATGGTAGGAAAAGACCAACGACCTCCTGGTCCATCTAGTCTGCCCTTATATTATTTCCTTTTGGTCTTAACATAGATGTGTTTATCCCAGACGTGTTTACATTCACTTACGTTAGATGCTCCTACCACATCTGCTGGAAGTGTGTAACAGACATTTCTTGGCAATACTTCTGATCTCCGCCCAACTCATTTCACATTGTACCCCCTTGTTCTTGTGTTTAATTTTGGATTTAAACATTTCCATCCTGAATCGTATTTATATCTTTAATCAATATAAAGAATTCAGTCTTGTCCCTCTTTCCCTTTTTTCCTTAAGACTATATACAGTAGATTAAACTGGCTGCGTAGTCTGGATTTATCAATAACAGCAGATGGGCTGTGTGTAGTCTGGACCTCCCCCTATAACAGTAGTCTGCCTGTGTAGTTTGGACCTCCCCCCTATAACAGTAGTCTGCCTGTGTAGTCTGGACCTCCCCCCTATAACAGTAGTCTGCCTGTGTAGTTTGGACCTCCCCCCATAACAGTAGTCTGCCTGTGTAGTCTGGACCTCCCCCTATAACAGTAGTCTGCCTGTGTAGTCTGGACCTCCCCCTATAACAGTAGACTGCCTGTGTAGTCTGGACCTCCCGCTATAACAGTAGTCTGCCTGTGTAGTCTGGATCTCCCCTATAACAGTAGTCTGCCTGTGTAGTCTGGACCTCTCCCTATAACAGTAGTCTGCCTGTGTAGTCCGGACCTCCCCCTATAACAGTAGTCTGCCTGTGTAGTCTGGACCTCCTCCAATAACAGTAGTCTGCCTGTGTAGTCTGGACCTCCCCCTATAACAGTAGTCTGCCTGTGTAGTCTGGGCCTCCCCTATAACAGTAGTCTGCCTGTGTAGTCTGGACCTCCCCCTATAACAGTAGTCTGCCTGTGTAGTCTGGACCTCCCCCTATAACAGTAGTCTGCCTGTGTAGTCTGGACCTCCCCCTATAACAGTAGTCTGCCTGTGTAGTCTGGACCTCCCCTATAACAGTAGTCTGCCTGTGTAGTCTGGACCTCCCCCATTAACAGTGGTCTGCCTGTGTAGTCTGGACCTCCCCCTATAACAGTAGACTGCCTGTGTAGTCTGGACCTCCCCTATACCAGTAGTCTGCCTGTGTAGTCTGGACCTCCCCTATAACAGTAGTCTGCCTGTGTAGTCTGGACCTCCCCCTATAACAGTAGTCTGCCTGTGTAGTCTGGACCTCCCCCCTATAACAGTAGTCTGTCTGTGTAGTCTGGACCTCTCCTATAACAGTAGACTGCCTGTGTAGTCTGGACCTCTCCTATAACAGAAGTCTGCCTGTGTAGTCTGGACCTCCCCCTATAACAGTAGTCTGCCTGTGTAGTCTGGACCTCCCCCTATAACAGTAGTCTGCCTGTGTAGTCTGGACCTCCCCCTATAACAGTAGTCTTCTTGTGTAGTCTGGACCTCCCCTATAACAGTAGTCTGCCTGTGTAGTCTGGACCTCCCCCTATAACAGTAGTCTGCCTGTGTAGTCTGGACCTCTCCTATAACAGTAGTCTGCCTGTGTAGTCTGGACCTCCCCTTATAACAGTAGTCTGCCTGTGTAGTCTGGACCTCGCCCTATAACAGTAGTCTGCCTGTGTAGTCTGGACCTCTCCTATAACAGTAGTCTGCCTGTGTAGTCTGGACCTCCCCCTATAACAGTAGACTGCCTGTGTAGTCTGGACCTCTCCTATAACAGTAGTCTGCCTGTGTAGTCTGGACCTCCCCCTATAACAGTAGTCTGCCTGTGTAGTCTGGACCTCCCCCTCTAACAGTAGTCCTTCTGTGTAGTCTGGACCTCCCCTATAACAGTAGTCTGCCTGTGTAGTCTGGATCTCCCCCTATAACAGTAGTCTGCCTGTGTAGTCTGGACCTCCCCCTATAACAGCAGTCTGCCTGTGTAGTCTGGACCTCCCCCTATAACAGTAGTCTGCCTGTGTAGTCTGTACCTCACCCTATAACAGCAGTCTGCCTGTGTAGTCTGTACCTCACCCTATAACAGCAGTCTGCCTGTGTAGTCTGGACCTCCCCCCTATAACAGTAGTCTGCCTGTGTAGTCTGGATCTCCCCCTATAACAGTAGTCTGCCTGTGTAGTCTGGACCTCCCCCTATAACAGTAGTCTGTCTGTGTAGTCTGGACCTCCTCCTATAACAGTAGTCTGCCTGTGTAGTCTGGACCTCTCCTATAACAGCAGTCTGCCTGTGTAGTCTGGACCTCCCCTCTATAACAGTAGTCTGCCTGTGTAGTCTGGATCTCCCCCTATAACAGTAGTCTGTCTGTGTAGTCTGGACCTCCTCCTATAACAGTAGTCTGCCTGTGTAGTCTGGACCTCTCCTATAACAGCAGTCTGCCTGTGTAGTCTGGACCTCCCCTCTATAACAGTAGTCTGCCTGTGTAGTCTGGACCTCCCCCTATAACAGTAGTCTGCCTGTGTAGTCTGGACCTCCCCCTATAACAGTAGTCTGCCTGTGTAGTCTGGACCTCTCCTATAACAGTAGTCTGCCTGTGTAGTCTGTACCTCACCCTATAACAGTAGTCTGCCTGTGTAGTCTGGACCTCCCCCTATAACAGTAGTCTGCCTGTGTAGTCTGGACCTCCCCCCTATAACAGTAGTCTGCCTGTGTAGTCTGGACCTCCCCCTATAACAGTAGTCTGCCTGTGTAGTCTGGACCTCCCCCTATAACAGTAGTCTGCCTGTGTAGTCTGGACCTCCCCCCTATAACAGTAGTCTGCCTGTGTAGTCTGGACCTCCCCCCTATAACAGTAGTCTGCCTGTGTAGTCTGGACCTCCCCCCTATAACAGTAGTCTGCCTGTGTAGTCTGGACCTCCCCCTATAACAGTAGTCTGCCTGTGTAGTCTGGACCTCCCTCTATAACAGTAGTCTGCCTGTGTAGTCTGGACCTCCCCCTATAACAGTAGTCTGCCTGTGTAGTCTGGACCTCCCCCTATAACAGTAGTCTGCCTGTGTAGTCTGGACCTCCCTCTATAACAGTAGTCTGCCTGTGTAGTCTGGACCTCTCCTATAACAGTAGTCTGCCTGTGTAGTCTGTACCTCACCCTATAACAGTAGTCTGCCTGTGTAGTCTGTACCTCACCCTATAACAGTAGTCTGCCTGTGTAGTCTGGACCTCCCCCTATAACAGTAGTCTGCCTGTGTAGTCTGGACCTCCCCCTATAACAGTAGTCTGCCTGTGTAGTCTGGACCTCCCCCCTATAACAGTAGTCTGCCTGTGTAGTCTGGACCTCTCCTATAACAGTAGTCTGCCTGTGTAGTCTGGACCTCCCCCTATAACAGTAGTCTGCCTGTGTAGTCTGGACCTCCCCCTATAACAGTAGACTGCCTGTGTAGTCTGGACCTCCCCCTATAACAGTAGTCTGCCTGTGTAGTCTGGACCTCCCCCTATAACAGTAGTCTGCCTGTGTAGTCTGGACCTCCCCCTATAACAGTAGACTGCCTGTGTAGTCTGGACCTCCCCCTATAACAGTAGTCTGCCTGTGTAGTCTGGACCTCCCCCTATAACAGTAGTCTGCCTGTGTAGTCTGGACCTCCCCCTATAACAGTAGTCTGCCTGTGTAGTCTGGACCTCCCCCTATAACAGTAGTCTGCCTGTGTAGTCTGGACCTCTCCTATAACAGTAGTCTGCCTGTGTAGTCTGGACCTCCCTCTATAACAGTAGTCTGCCTGTGTAGTCTGGACCTCCCTCTATAACAGTAGTCTGCCTGTGTAGTCTGGACCTCCCCCCTATAACAGCACATTTTCTATATAGTTTGGACCCTTTAACTGCGTTCTTTGTAGTCTCAGTCTTTCCCAATAAGATAGATAACCGTTTTCTCGCTATAAAGATGGAAGACCACTCAGCGCAGTTTTATTTTCTGCTGATCTTTTCAGTCTGTTCTGTCCTTTCCTTGCAATGACTTTGAAACACTTTGGTAACTTTATAGAAGTCTAATCCCTTCAGAGGTGTTGTCGGATTTCCTTCTGTGTTCTTCAGGCGATCCAGTAAATCCCCCGCGACTCTGCTCAGCCCTCTCTGCCCCGCACACGCATACAGGCATGAAAATACATTTTGCATGTTTTGCTGATTTTGTCTGTTCTATCTCCAGAGTGAAACTGCGTTCACAATTCTCACCTATGAGGATCTCGTGGCATCTGCTGTCCCAATTACACCCGAGGATCCAGATTATTGGGATAACTTTCACTCCAAACAAGAATTACCATTGCGGCAGAGTTCCACAGCGAGGGGTGAATCTGTCACCTGAAGCTTTAGACATCCCAAGCCTTAGGATTATCCAGACTTTGCAAGAAAATCTCACATCTGCTCAGGGACTGCCTAGCATGAGACCTGCTGCGGGCTGTCTGAATCCAAGGATTTCTTCCTAGAAACGAAGAGCAAGGAATATTGTGACCTTGTGGCATCGCCAGGATGAAATGAATTCTGCATGGCGCACATGATCTCTGCACCAAATCGCTTATTCGCAGTGTTATATAGGAACGTAATAGGGTATATTGCAGTGAAATAAGAATTGTATAAGCTGATAATTTGCAGTTTTTTTGTGTAAATAAAATTTTTTGCAGAACTTGATGATTGTTTATGGCAACAATGCAACACTTTTACTCCATAGCTGCATAGTTAGTACTATGGCCATCAAATACAGCTAAGGGCTCGCTCACATCTGCACCCGGTCTCCGTTCTGCAGGTTTCCGTTTCCTGCACAAAACAGGGGCAGGAGACAGAAACCTGCAGGACTCTCTCACCCATTCATTTGAATGGGTGAGAAAGCTGTCCGGACGTGAGTGGCGGTGAGCGTTTTATGCTTTCCGCCGCGAAACCAGTTTTTTAAAATCCGGACACAGAGTCGGACATGCAGTCGGATTTAAAAAAAACGGTTTTGCGGCGGAGAGCATAAAACGCTCGCCGCCGCTCATGGCTGGATCCGGTCTATGGTTTCCGTCTTCTTGCATGCAGAAGGCGGAAACCACAGAACGGAGTGCCGAACGCAGGTGTGAACCTAGCGTTAGGGCGGGTCACATCTGCGCCCAGTCTCCACTTTGCAGGTTTCCGTCTTCTTCCCGAGAAACTCGACAGAAGATGGAAACGGACAGTCAGTTTTCAAACCCATTTATTTGAATGGGTTTGCAAAGTGTCCGCCCGTGAGCGTCTTCTGCCTCGCTGCGACAAAACCGTTTTTTTAACTGGACACAGTCGGACATCTAGGACTGCTTAAAAATAATGCATAGACCAGAAGACGCTTACGGTTGTACACTGACTGCCGTCTCTTGTCCAGTTTGTCGGGCAGAAAACGGAACCCCACAAATCAGAGACCGGTCGCTGATGTGAACCTGCCTGAAACTGTTTTTTTTTTTATCCGGACACAAAGTCGGACATGCAGGACTTTGTGTCCAGTTAAAAAAAAAAAAAAAACAACTTTCGCCGCAGAGAGGCAGAAGACACTCACGGGCGGACACTGACTGCCAGGTTTCCATCTCCTGTCCCGTTTCTCAGGCAGAAGACATAAACCCACAAAGTGAGACCGGGCGCAGGTTTAAACCCGCCCTCAGAGATGGGAAAGGACATGGCCGAAGGGAATCTCAGCATAGCAAAAGTTCTGTGCCGTTACATAAGCATCAATGTTATTTCATTGTAGGAGGCAGGGTAGTTGAGTCGGGGACCAGACCATGAGCGTCAGTCATTTACGAAGAAGATGGAGTCAGGCAGTAGGAAAATAGAGGAGTTGGAGTCAGTACTTTGTCCTACTCACTCCACAGCCCTGGGAAAATGACATCTGAGTTGTCTTTGTAGCTGTCAGCCGTTCCTGTTGTGGCATCTTTTACATTTATTGCTATTACAGCAGAGATCCAGCTCCTTAGGAAAGGGATTCCGTAAATTCACTTCTGATGGTTAAGAAGCCTTGTCAGCTCTTGAGACTGAACCTTTTTTTCCTCTAGGCAGAAAGAGTGCCTACTGAGTGGATTTTACTTGAAAGCATTTTTCCCCGTATTTTTTATATTCCGTACCATGAAATAGTTTTAGGCAGGTGTGGTGTTGCAGAGTAAGATTGCTTTCAGAAATAGAAAGGTTCATGGGCTATTTTTATCAATGTAAATCTCATCAATATTTGATGTCAGTTTTGCCCTTTGGGGGAGGAGTCCTGGAAGTGATGATCCGGCCCCCGCAGAGCCCTGATCTCACCATCATCCAGTCTGTCTGGGATGACATGAAGAGACAGAAGGATTGGACAAGCCTACATCCACCCAAGATCTGTGCTTAGTTCTCCACGATTCCGGGAACAACCTCCCGGCAGAGATCTGCCAAAAACTGTCTGCAAGTACTGAGAAGAACTGATGGAAGGCAAAGGTCACACCAAATATTAATGGGATTTACATCGCTCTTTTCTTCATTCACCTCATTTAATTGACATAAACCAACTATTAATTTATATGTGTTCGGGGTTCCGTTCCTCTCTGCATTTTTCGTGCGGAAAGCACACGGACCCCATTATAGTCTATGGGGTCCGCAGGTTTCCTAAGGTGACCGCTTTTTTATATAGATTAGGTTTCTGTTCGGGAGGGGGGTCTCCTTTTGGATCCCGGAACGGAAACCTGAACACAGATGTGAATCTAGCCTTAAAGCGTTATGGCGTCCCAGCGGTTTCCACACCCGTCTAAAACTTTCACACAGCACTGTAGATCTCTAAGTTAAGGATGTGCCCCCTCTTAGGCGCTTCTTCTCAGACTTCTTGGGGTCCTCCATCACCCCTATCACTTTCGTGGTTCTCCTTTGTATCTTGCATTCTATCTAGAGGAGTCCGCACCACAAAACATAGAAGGTCCACGGGTAGCACAGAATGACTAGCTTTTCACTGTTGGACTATCGTCACGTCAGTACGTGGATGAGATTTCGGACAGTAAATGGGATCTACCTCACCACTATTGGATTTTTTGTGCGCACCGAAAATCTACAGCCGATTGGACATACCCTGAAGGGAAGAGAAGGACGCGCTTTCTCCAGCCATAGACCTCTTTAATAAAATCCCTCTTCCTATAGAATAGTCAGTTGCTTTCATTGTGTTCTGTAAGCTATACACGTCACCTATGCGGCAGATGTATAGACTGTATAATGTATTTATCAGACAGACAGCGATAGAACAATTAGAAGAGCATTAGCAGCCATGGAAACCTGGCATCCGAAAGTCTATAGAAACGTTCGAAATAATCTCCGGAAGGACAATGCCCAGGGATTGCCATAAAGCAGCCTATTTACTAAAACCCTTCATGAGTAAGAAATCCATAAATATATAATCACCGCATTCCGTTCCGCTGAATTCACCTGTTATTTCCCCTCTAATGAAGGCGATGCTATTAATTTACATTGGCATTATGAGCGTAGGCAAATGTTTCTATACACGGGAATGGCGGGCCATTCATCGCCGCATCCCAATTGAAGCCCGGTAAATAAAGACAATATTGATAGGCAAATACAGGTTTGATTCTGTGGGTTTTCTGCTTTGTAAAAGCTGAATAAATAAAAAAGCTGATTTCCTCAACAATTATGGTTATTTTTCTCTTTGCATTTCATTCCCAGACCTTGATATACGGATATAATGCCTCATTAAGTTTCCCTTGTTTAAAAGGGGAGGGGGCGAAGGCATGGAGATGGAAGGCGACGACAGGGCGGAAGATACCACCGCAGTATAGAACTCTGACCTGACTCATATTATGTTGAGGATTCACAATACTATTTCAATACTTTATTATGACATGCGAGCAAAGTCCTTCACATCAGAACCACTGGGCGGCCTTATGCGCATGGACATATATCCTACAAAAAAAAAAAAAAAAAAAAAGTGTGCCTATGTCATGACATACAGTAAATGAGAAGCTCATTGTATATGTACAGGACAGCATTAGGGATGAGCGAGTAGGTATTCGATTGAGTACTACGGTATTCAAAATACTCGTACTCGATCGAATGCTACTAACTATTCGCAGTAAATATTCGATTCAGAACCAGCGTTGATTGGCCGAATGCTAAACAGTGTATAGCATTCGGCAAATCAGTGCTGGTTCTGCAGCAGGCTCCTCCTTGCTAGTCAGCAGAGAGATGGCAGGTTGCTGTTACAAGGGAGCAGACTTTTTCTCATAGGAATGTATTGGCCAGTGTACAGCATTCGGCCAATCAACGCTGGTTCCGCCGGAGACTCGTCTGTGAGGAGGCGGAGTGTAAGATCAAACCACAGCAGTCTCCATTGTGGTCCAATCTTAGACTCCGCCTCCTCACAGACGAGCCTGCTGCAGAACCAGCGTTGATTGGCCGAATGCTGTACACTGGCCAATCTACGCTGGTCAATTCATTCCTATGAGAAAAAGTCAGCTCCCTCGTAACATCAAGCTGGGAGAGTTGGCAGTTTGCTATTACGAAGGATCTTACTTTTTATCAGCGCAATTGCAAGCGCTGTGCGGTTAAAGCGCACGGACCCCATAGACTATAATGGGGTCTATGCACTTTAACTGCACAGCGCTCCTCCTGCTACTTGTGGACTTGGTGACTCTCCTTTAGTCGAATAGTGGTTTCCCCTGAAACAAGCATTTTTTTCCCATAGACTATAATGGGATTCAATATTTGATCGAGTAGTCGAATATAGAGGCTCTACTCAAAATGAATATCGAATATTTCACTGTTCGCTCATCTGAGGATGTGCTTATTAGAGTAGCGAATCCAGCCAAGGACACCTGCAAGGAGTAGTTTGTATGTTCTCCCCGTGTTTCGGTTGGTTTTCTCGAAAGCTTCAAATACATACTGATAGGGCATTTAAATTGTGAGCCCTACAGTAGTGACGATATCTGTAAAGTGCTTCGGAACGAGATGGCACTGTATAAGTAAGGGCGGGCTCACATCTGTGTCAGAGTGGTTGGAGACATCGTCACAGAGACTGCCAAAAATTGGAGGAGAAATCCAGTCCTGCATGGAGGGCTTTTCTCCACTGCTTTGTTTCAAAATTGAAATTGAGGGTACAAAAAGTGTCCTCTGGACTGGACAACCATGTTAAATGTCAAGTTAAAATGTGCTATGTCTGTAACATTCATGTTGTGATAAGGAGAAATGGAAAGACGGGGAAATTAATGGATGGAGAGGAAGTGGGTGGTAGGTGAAAGAGTCTGGAAGTTCGGACATCAGATTTAACAATGAAGGTGACGATGACCATAAGCTCAACATCACACTCTTGGAGTATCCAAAAATTTTGCAGTGGATACAGGGAAAATGAAACCTTAAGGTCCTTTTACATGTATGGAAAACAAGAGATAAGAACACGGCACCGAGCCATTCCTGGTGTAGAAAACTGAACAACAAGAGATAAGAACACGGCACCGAGCCGTTCCTGGTGTCAGGCAGATCTATCATGTCAACAGTGCGGGAGGCTGATATCTGATTTCAACGCTAAGATCAACGGGAGATTTTTCCAGTGAAAACTTCATCAAATCTTCAAAGGTCTTCTACAGGTGCAAGAAATGTGGTGAAATCAAGTTATAGTAGTTTAGAAAATATTGATTGTCTTGCACTTGAGAAAGGGCTGTGAAGCCTGTAACGCGTCGTGCTCAATAAAATTGCCTTTTTACCTATCTGATTGGGTGAGCGCTGGTTTATGCCTACCCCCTTGGAGGCCGGTCCATTTCCTCTATCTTTACATGTATGGAGTCGATGTCCAATAGCGTATAGATATGTACTGTATGTAATGTTGAGCATATCTTTTGTCATATACAGTCATGACAAAAACAAAACACATCCAACTGAATTCTATGATGTTACATATCAGGACATATCTGTTTCATGGTCGTAAAATTAGGTAGCCACAACCTCAGGTAGAGAACGACATGTGACCGATTCCACCGTTTCATCTAACAAAAATGAAGCCAAAATGGAAAAGCCATGTGCGAAAATCTAAGTATGCCCTATAAATCACTAGCTTGTGGAACCAACTGTAACAGCAAACACTTGAGATAGTTGGTTTCTCTAGGACTTTATCAGACTTTCACCTCATTCTGAAGGAATATAGTCCACTCTTCCTTACAATGTTTCTTCAGTTCATCAAGGTTTTGGGCATTCGTTTCTGCACAGCTCTCCCGCTACAGCATTTCAATTGGGTTGAGGTCTGGACTTTGGGTCAAGGTCAATTGGTTCAAGGTCTGGACTTGTTGTCTGGCCCATTGTAACACCTTGATTCTTTTGTATTCTGTTGTAGATTTTCTGTTGTGTTTGGGATTATTGTCCTGTTGCATGATGCAGTTTTGGTGACACTTTAGTTATTGGGTAGATGGCCATACAGTTGACTCAAGAATACTTTGGTGTCCAGAGGAATGTATGGTCAATGCAAAGACTACAAAGTGCCCAGGACCTGCAACTGCAAAATACGCCTAAATCACACCCCATCCTCCTCCATCACTATGCTTTGTATTATGGCCAGATATCTCCAGTATGGTTTTGTCTGTCCATGGACATTGTTCCAGAAGTCTTGTGGGTTTGGTGGATTTTCGCAAGCACAGTTATCCTCCAAAACCAGTAGACATTCAGGGGACAGGCATTGAGATAGTCAACAGCTATAAGTACCTGATTGTACTCCTCAATAACAAGCTATCTGAGCCGATCACCTGGAGGCGCTGCACAGAAAGGCCAGTAGGCTCTACCTGCTCAGGAGACTGAGGGCCTTTGGAGCCCAGAGGGCACTTCTTAGGGTCTTTTTCAAGTGGCATCAGCCCTCTTCTTCGGAGTGGCCTGCTGGAGTAGTAGCATATCAACCAGGGATAAGAATAGACTAGACAAGCTGATTGGAAGGGCCAGGTCTGTCCTGGGTGGCCCCGTGGACACAGTACAGCTGGTGGGTGACAGAAGGATACTGTCCGTGATGAGTTCCATGCTGGCAACCCTTCCAAAGAAGCCATACTTATTCAGTCTTTTTCTTTTTGTGCAGGTCGTAGTATGGTAACTAAATCCCGTAGTGTCTTAGACGTGGCTCTTGGATTTTTACAATTTCCCTGAGCATTGCACTGTCTGACCTTGGGGTGAATTTACAAGGACATTCACTCGTGGGAAGTTTGCCTTATAACCCTTCCCCGATTGATGGATAGGAACAAACGCTTTTCTAACATCATTGCTGATGTTCTTCCTCTTTGGCATTATGTTAACTCCATCAAAAGGGTGGACTTTGTTTTTGGTTTGGTATGGTGATGAACGATCAATAAAGGGGTTGTCTAAAAATTGAGGAGTTCAGGGGAGATGTATGTTCGGCTTCTTAGTCCAGCTGCTATAACTGTAATGTTACCATGTCATCCTAGGAAACTTCTGCAGTTCCAGAACTTCCCCAGGCTTTTCCAATTTCCAGCTGAGGAGTCATATAAAAAAACCCTTTTGGATTAGACCCTTGACTCTATTGGATATTGGTTTCGCCTCCCGATTCTGCCTCTGATGACTTCTCCTGGTTTTGGCCCTGTGCCTGTACAATTATTCTTTTTCAGATCAGCTCATTAGTAATTGTGGGTTCTGGTTTGTTTTCAGTAAGTGGAGTGTTTCTGGTGCTGATAATTCAGACGCCCAAATTCAGTAAAGGCCATCTGGCCTTGCGGCTGGCGCTGATGGTTGTTTGGGAGTTTCTCTCTGTCTCGCTCGCTGTTATCAGCCAGTTTCTGCTTTTGCTGAAATTTTCTCTTTCATCTCAACCATAACAGTGTTAAAGGAAAAAATCATTTTCACCTGTAGGGCTGGACAATTAATAAAATAAACAAAACCGGAAGTTTTCTCAATCAACTGTGCACTTTTTTGCATTAATTCTTTGAGTTATTTTGCATCCATGCCATCCTGGGTAAAGAATGTGTCACTGTATGTATTCTATCCAATCACGTTTGCTGATATGTGAATAAATAAGACCAAATTTCAGTGGCATGGCATATAAATAAGAGCTGGTGGTGATAAATATGGGTGTGTACTAAAATAAGCATTCATTAACTCCTTCCAGACATCTTCCATAATAGTAGGGCGGATGTTGGGTGTTTAAATATGATGTCCCCTCAGGAGTTGAGTGGATGTCAATCATGGCGGCAGTATGCCCTTCACTAATAGATGTCCATCATGGCAGCAGTATGTCCTTCACTAGTGGATTTCCATCATGACAGCAGTATGTCCTTACTAGTGGATGTCCATCATAGCAGTAGTATGTCCTTGACTAATACATGTCCATCATGGTGGCAGTATCCCCTTTACTAATGGATGTCCATCATAGCGGCAGTATGTCCTTCAGTAATGTATGTCCATCATGGCAACAGTATGTCCTTCAGTAATGTATGTCCATCATGACAGCAGTGTGTCCTTCAGGAGTAGATTTCCATCATGGTGGCAGTATGTCCTTACTAGTGGATGTCCATCATAGCAGCAGTATGTCCTTCACTACTACATTTCCATCATGAAACCATTATGTCTTCCACTGAGAGATGTCCGAGATGTCCATAAAAGTAATGGATGTCTATCATGGTGGCGGTATGTCCTTCACTAATGGATGTCCATCATGGCGGCAGTATGTTTTCCAGTAATGGATGTCCGTCATGGCGGTGGTATGTCATTCACTAATGGATGACCATCATGGCGGTGGTATGTCCTTCACTAATAGATGTCCATCATGGCGGCAGTATGTTTTCCAGTAATGGATGTCCATCATGGCGGCAGTATATCTTCTAGTAATGGATGTCCATCATGGTGGCAGTATATCTTCTAGTAATGAATGTCCATCATGGCGCCAGTATATCTTCCAGTAATGGATGTCCATCATGGCGGCAGTATGTTTTCCAGTAATGGATGTCCGTCATGGCGCCAGTATATCTTCCAGTAATGGATGTCCATCATGGCGGCAGTATGTTTTCCAGTAATGGATGTCCGTCATGGCACCAGTATATCTTCTAGTAATGGATGTCCATCATGGCGGCAGTATGTCCTTCACTAATAGATGTCCATCATGGTGGCAGTATGTCCTTCACTAATGGATGTCCATCACAGCGGCAGTATGTTTTCCAGTAATGGATGTCCATCATGGCGGCAGTATGTCCTTCACTCACGGATGTCCATCATTGTGGTGGTATGTCCTTCACTAATACATGTCCATCATGGTGGCAGTATGTCCTTTACTAATGGATGTCCATCACAGCGGCAGTATGTCTTCCAGTAATGGATGTCCATCATGGCGGCAGTATATCTTCTAGTAATGGATGTCCATCATGGTGGCAGTATATCTTCTAGTAATGAATGTCCATCATGGCGCCAGTATATCTTCCAGTAATGGATGTCCATCATGGCGGCAGTATGTTTTCCAGTAATGGATGTCCGTCATGGCGCCAGTATATCTTCCAGTAATGGATGTCCATCATGGCGGCAGTATGTTTTCCAGTAATGGATGTCCGTCATGGCGCCAGTATATCTTCTAGTAATGGATGTCCATCATGGCGGCAGTATGTCCTTCACTAATAGATGTCCATCATGGTGGCAGTATGTCCTTCACTAATGGATGTCCATCACAGCGGCAGTATGTTTTCCAGTAATGGATGTCCATCATGGCGGCGGTATGTCCTTCACTCACGGATGTCCATCATTGTGGTGGTATGTCCTTCACTAATACATGTCCATCATGGTGGCAGTATGTCCTTTACCAATGGATGTCCATCACAGCGGCAGTATGTCTTCCAGTAATGGATGTCCATCATGGCGCCAGTATATCTTCTAGTAATGGATGTCCATCATGGCGGCAGTATGTCCTTCACTAATCGATCTCTGTCTATTTATTTTGTCTAATTAAGATTTCTCCAGTTGCCAATAAAACTTAAAATAAATTCCACTCAACCCAAATGTCTAAATTCAATTAATTCCGCCACAAACATGGCAGAGATTTCTCGGGGAAGCACGATTAATCATGTAATCTCCTCATAGCGCTTAAAGGATTTTATTCTAAGTTCTGTGAAGAAGCCGGCTTCATCCTTTCTTCACACTAAATGATGCCCCAGGAGTGACTGTGGAGACGTGAAATATGTCTTTCAGAAAAAGCGTTTTATTTCCACTGATGAAAAGATCCACGAGAAGCAATCTGAGAATCAGATGTGGCAGCTCCGCATCCCTATCATGCTCAGAATATCCCTCGCTTCTTCTCTGTGTGAGTCACTGAGCCAAATATAGCATTATCCTGGGTATCATGGACGGAAATAACGTCTTCATCCTCTCGGTTAGTGCCGGCCTGGAAATAATGGCATGCACAGTGTATATACTGTATGATAGATCAGGCTCGGAGGAAATTGACCAGATAACACTATGTGAAAGTCTTTACTTAGTGTTTACATGCCCAAGATATCAGCGCAGGCGTCACACTGTGTTAGGCTGTGTACAGAAAGAAATCAAATCAGAATTGGAAGGAAAGTATTATCTTCCATTTCCTTCCTTTGTCAATGGCTTAAAGGGATTTCCCAGATTTAACGCTTGGTGACCAACCTTTAGGATAGATTATTAATGGAAGATCAGTAGGGATCTGACACCCGGGATCCCATTGATCATCCTTGTGAAGAGGCTGCTGCATTTGTGTGCTGTGCAAATATACACTGTCTACCAATAAGTATTTGGACCCCCATACAAATTAAGATATCTGCAGTCGTGATGTACGTCTCGCCTTCTGCCGTTAAATAGGACACAGCATTGGCATTAGTTGTATGCAAGATGCCACAAAGTGTAAAGTTGTCCGATTTCGAGAAAGGGGTAATTGTGGGGTACCACAGAAATGGTCCATAATTAAGGGACATAGCAAGCAAACTGAATTACCCAAAATCGTCAGTGGCCTATGTGATTAGGAAGTGGAAGGTGAATGGTGATTGTCGGAATGTGCCCCGAGTCGGCAAACCCCTGAAACTGGGAGATAGAGACTGACGAGTGCTGACTATAGAAACCTCACCCAACCGATGGCTCACATACACCAGGAGTGTCACCAGGCATCCGGGAGTATTGTGTCGCTCAATCCCATCCGTAAGGAAGCATCTGCTGGGGTCTACCAACTATTGCAGGGGTTCCCAACCGCCGGTCCGCGGACCAGTGCCGGGCCGCGGGGCATGTTGCACTGCTCTGCGTACCAGCGGCGAGGAGTCAGCAGCTTGGTTGTTTGGTGATTTCCTCCAGACCATTACTACATGCCACCCCTCCTGATAGTGATGCCCCAGGCTGCGCTGTAAATAGATCGGCATCTGCAAGACACTGATCTATTTAATACTAATTGTGCGGCTGTTAGACCCAGAGAAGACAGAAAACACGTCTGCTTCTCTGTATGGGAGGGGCGATGTGATGACGTCACGCGCCTCCTATGCTGATACGCAGCAGACGTCCTGCGCGCTGTGTCCCGGCTAATGAAGAGGAGACACCGGCTGCATCAAGCATTCCTAGGTAGGTGAGTATAACTTTTTTTTAGGCGAGTTGTGGGTATTTAAGGGGTCGTTAGGAGGGGGCACTCTATTAACAGGAGTTATTTATATGTGGCTGTTTACGTGAAAAGGGCCCAGATCGTCGATACTAATTATAGAGAAAATAGTCCAAAACATTTGGGTAAAAAAAATCACAATTTTGTTTTATGCAAAAATTTTATTTAAAAATATGTCAAGTTTACAAATTTGTTGAGACTTTTAAGAATTTGTACACTTTTGGTGCAGATTTCGTTAGAATTAAAGTGACAAATTAAATCGACGATCTGGGCCCTTTTCACGTAAACAGCCACATATGAGGGCTATTAGGGGCGTTACCCCCCCCCCCCCTGTATTAATAATGCCCCTAATGTATATAGGAGCTATTAGGGGCATTATTAATATAAGGTGGTATTAAGGGGCACTATTTAATTCTATTATATGAATTCTTCACACTGTCGGCTTTCACGATCTGTGCCCCCGGTAAACAGCTATCGGTGCCGGGACCGTAGCTCTTCACCGTTAGAAGGGCGTTCCTGACAATCAGTCAGGAACGCCGTTCTTCACAGTAGCGCTTATAACGTTGTACTGTGAGAGCGAGGAGGAACACCTCCCCCAGTAATCGTCTATGGACGAGCACTATCAGGAGGGGAGGGGGCGTTCCTCAACGCTCTCACAGTACAGCGCTATAGGCGCTGCTGTGTAGAACAGCGTTGATGACTGACTGTCAGGAACGCCCTTCTAACAGTGAAGAGCTATGGTACCGGCATTGATAGCTCTTCACCAATAGCTCTTCACCGCATGTGCCCCAACTCATGAAAGGTCCTCTTTAAGGGGCTTTGTGTAGGTGAGGACAATATGGATTGGGTGCCTGGAGAAGTGAGGAGTTAAAGATGTCTGTGTTGCAAACTTTACAGAGAAAAATCACGTGCTGGAAAAAGTGGTCACGGGAAATGTAAGCGATTAGTCAGGGATGTCTCCGGTAAGTCACAACGAAATGTTATGCACTGTACTCACTGTAATGTTACCACTAGCGAACCCCCCCCCCCTTCCCGCTGGACTGAATACCGAGGGGGGGGTGCGCCTTTCTGTCGTCCGCCTCAGGCAGCAGAAAGGTTAGGTTCACCACTGCCTGCCTCCATACTATCCCCTTGACATTATTTGATGTCTTAATCATACCACAGTCGCAGTTCTCTATGCATCCCTCTTCTATGCCTTCCACTGTGGAACGCATGCGCTACTTCCGGTCGTTGGCAATGCCGATACTGGAGGTGCTCTTCTACACCCCCATGCTTAACCCTGCCCCCAACCACACCCCTTCCCCGCCCCCATCCACACTCCTTCCCACCCCCCACTGGGCCATAGAAAAATTGTCTTGCTGAAACTGGTCCCTGGTAGAAGAAAGGTTGGGGACCACTGAACTATTGGATAGGAATAAATGTTGTTTTTCTATTCTACCACAGGTGTCCATATACATATTGGTAGTGTATAGTGGCTGTTCTTTGTATCACAGCTTAGCATATTTACTTGAATGGGACTACAACTGATTGGTTGGTGTCAGACCCCCACGGTTATGTGACCGCTCCAGGTACACTTTCTGATAATCCGTTGATGTTCCATTTCACCGCTTTCAAAACGGAATGTAACCATTACTCTTCCCCCTCCCCTATCCCCATCTATACTTACCAAGCCTTCCTGTGTCGGTTATCTAGGGAGACAGGGTAGGAGGGGCTAGTAATAGGTGGAATAGGTTAGCTATGGAGACAAGGGAGGGTGGGAGGGGCTAATAATGGGCAGGATCGCTATGCTATAGAGAGACAGGGGAGGGTGAGAGGAACTGGTAATTGGTGAGATCACTAGGGTAGTGAGACAGGGAGGAGGAGTGTGGAGTGAGGTGGGGTGGCTGCGTGAGAGGAAACTAGTGTAGAAGCTGCAAAGGAGGCTGCACAGCAGGAAGCTAACACCAAGTAAACAAATGCAGAGAAGACAGCAGCAACCAGAGACATCCAGAAATCACTCCAAACACTGCTAAAGGTATATGGGTGTACTTATTAACCTATTAGTAGCACTAGCATACCTTTATATATAAAAAAAAAAAAAAAATTCTGCCCGGAAAACCCCCTTAAATCTATTTATTCCCTGGTTAGTGTAGATCTAAATTCTGATACAACGTCCGTGACCATGATGTCTTCTCATTTCCAGGGGAGAACACAGGGAAAATTTTCGGACTGAATTTCAAGGAAGAAATCCCTTTAACCAGCTAACAGGAAAGAATCAGTGAACCTGCAGAGGTAGCAGGTACTAAACTGGCTCTAGCTCTGGAGTCTTCGGTGCTATTTTTCATCCAAGATCATACCTGTAGCCCTAAAAAAGCCCTGCATGTTAACTCTTGTTGAAGTGGAAGCTGCATATACTCACAGCTCTCACTTCAGCCAATGTGCAGGGAAACTTGTGCAGATGACAGTATGCAGGGAGAGGGGAAGGATTTCCTAGTCTCTTGTTCTGTGACTTGAGATGACCCCAGGGATGGGGTGCCATGGACTTTCCCTTTAATTTTCTTGTGTATTCTAATATATTCTTATTTTGGAATGTGCATGAATTTTGGCTTCTATTTGTATATAATTCGGTTTGTACAGCACAGAATTCTCTATGCGCAACTTTTTAATTAGAATTTTGAAAAAAATTTACCAGGGCTTTCATTTATAAACAGACTGGATCTATCGTAAACATTGAGGAGCTTTCAAAAATTTAAGCGAGGACGTGTGAACTCAGCCTTAACATATTTTATGGACGGGCATAGTAGGAAGTTGCTATACTCCCTATAGCAGCCATATTCTATTAAAAAATTCTCTAAAAAAAAGTTACATATTTGATTAGCACTTTCACTGTGCTCCAGAATTTGGGTAGGGATTAGAAATGGATTTGAAACGGTATTCGAAACACTCGTACTCGATCGAGTACCACTCGCTATTCAAATGGAAAAGTTCGATGCAGAACCAGCATTGATTGGCCGAATGCTATACAGTCGGCCAATCAACGCTGGTTCTTCTCCTACCTTTAGAAGTCTTCTCCGTGCAGCTTCCCCGCGGCGTCTTCCAGTTCTGAATTCACTCTGCCAGACATCGAGCCTGGGCAGAGCCGACTGCGCATGCCCGCTTGTATTGCGGACATGCGCAGTTGGCTCTGCCCAGGCCCGATGCCTAGCAGAGTGAATTCAGAGCCGGAAGATACCGCGGGACGCTGCATGGAGAAGACTTCTCGGAGGATCCAGCCCGACCCTCATTCGTGGACTTGGTAAGTATAATTTGATTGAACGTTGCCTACCCCTGAAACGAGCATTTTCCCCCCATAGACTATAATAGGGTTCGATATTCGATTCGAGTATTCGAATATTGAGCGGCTACTCGAAACGAATATCGAATCTCGAACATTTTACTGTTCGCTCATCTCTAGTAGGGATCATTGCTCCTACTCTTCTACCAAAATCACCTTTCTTGTATTAAACTGGACTATACTGTGATCTTCTAGGTGGTTCTGACCCCGTGTCACCATTTGGGTCACTCTGGACCCAATAGATTGGACTCCCACTTGGCCGACATTCATGGCTTATTGTTTGCCGTACAAATTTGATGAACGTTTGCCGAAGCTGACAATTTTGACAGTATAAGCTATTCCCCTCTCTACTGACAAGACATGCACACTGGACCCCAGAAGTAATAGACAGTTTCTTTAAGAGCATCGCCAAGTTATGTAAGAACCAAGCCTCAGGTTGCGAGCCATGTGCTAAACCAAAGTCCCAACTTAGGTAAGGTTTACTGACTTGGACATAATATATTATATAAATCCGGAATTCTGCCAGATCTAAAAATAAGTGGAGAATATATGTGCATCTATTGACCTCAATGGGAATATTAGGTAACAACCTCCCGGCCGCTGGGACATGTCTCCACATACACGACACTCTGCAGTACTAGCCGGAGGCCGCGTCCCTGTCAGCATGGACTATACACATTGTTCTGGCCTATCTACGTGCAGTAAAGTGAAATGGACATTGACAAGTATCTAAACTCCCTCCATCACCAAGTTCTTCGACGAGAAAGTTCAATTCAGCTTTTCTGAAAAATACCAAGATTTCATGAAAATAAAGTCAACTTCTAATGCAGAGGTGTAACTGCAATGCTGCGATTTCCAAAAATGCAACAGATTTAGAAATCGCATCATTTCCGTCGCGGGTATTTTTCTGCAATGTGTGGGTGGGATTTACTGGAATCCCATCCACTTTTTTGGGACTGTAAAACAACACGGTTTTGGCATGGTTTATGCCATGGTTTATGCCATGGTTTATGCCACGTGGGGCTTCAGCCTAATGGAGATTGATGGTCCAGGAATGGAATCTTTTCTGGTGATACATGGATGTATTATTATGTTATTATTCTCCATTATGGTAAGTTTTATGTAAGTGGCACATAGTGTTGTGTCGCTGGGGGTGAACTGGTGGAAAACCCCTCCGCGGGTGTCCATGGGTAACCACTACTTTAGTGGTCCTGGTGTCTGTTGTTTGAGTCCCCTGGCGGAGACCAATGTTTAGATACTTTTTACTGCTAGTAATACCTCTCGCGGAACACTGTTCAGGCTGTTAAGCTAACACACGGATCAAGTTTTGTGGATTTGGGCATAGACTTAAAGGGGTACTCCCACGTCGCATACTTACCCGTCTTCGTTCCTCTAAAATCTTCTGTCTTCCGGCTTTGTTGCGTCATTGGTGGGCGGGGTCACATATGCAAAGCCAAGCGGCGAGATGCCGCCGGCCCTGCGTGCGCGCTCATACACCAGTCTAACCTTCACAATGCAAATACAGACCCGACACCCTGCGGGTCTGTATTCGCATTGTGAAGGCTAGACTGGTGTATGAGCTTGCACGCAGGGCCGGCGGCATCTCGCCGCTTGGCTTTGCATATGTGACCCCGGAGTGGAGCGGAATAGCAGCATCGCTTCTGCCGCTGCTGTCTTCATGCAGGGCAGAAGCATAACGATGTGCCTGTGCCGGCGTCTAACAGTCCCCAGCATCCGCCTATTACAGCGGATGCCGGGGAGTTAGACGCCGGCACAGGTGAAGCCAGCAACATCGCTATGCTTCTGCCCTGCATGAAGCCAGCAGCGGCAGAAGCGATGCTGTTATTCCGCCCCCCACCCCACCCCCCCAGAATAGCAGCATCGCTTCTGCCGCTGCTTGCTTCACCTGTGCCGGCGTCTAACCCTGTATTGGCGGCCCCTTCCCCCAAAGGGTAAACTACCCCCCCCCCCCTCCAGGCTCGCTCCCTGCACTTAGCCCCTCCTCCCTCCCCCCTCAGAGCAGGCTGACACATCACTTGACTCAGGAGCAGCTAGGTCAGGGCTGTAGCCACAAAAAAAATGAATAAAGTAAGATAGTGGCCAAACAAAGCAGTTTTGCTGAAGCATTCTATTTAGGAAAAGTCTTACATTCACATTAACAAGCATTACAGATAGGATCCTTGTGACGGGACAACCCCTTTAAA
The DNA here is from genome assembly GCF_031893055.1 of Leptodactylus fuscus. Lineage (NCBI taxonomy): Eukaryota > Metazoa > Chordata > Amphibia > Anura > Leptodactylidae > Leptodactylus > Leptodactylus fuscus. Next base: position 256,796,386 of record NC_134266.1, on the reverse strand, counting down.
GGGGCTCTATCACTAGATTTTCATGTTTTTAGCTAAAGATATGCCTCAATAGTGTTTAAAAAAGCTATTCAGGTGCTGCTAATCGATTGTAGAAAGATCCCCCTCCCGTTTTTGTTAATTACCATGGAAATCGATATGGAAATCAGCTCCACAGTGCACGGTGGACGTTCCGAGCACGTCCTTGCGTCATACCTTCTGGACGCCCACCACTGCCTCCAAGCCCTCCTCCTCCTGCTTATTCACCGCCTCCATTGTTGGCGGTTTCTATTGAAGTCACGTGTGTGGGCAGTAGCGCTCCCTCCGGTGCGCTACTATGCATGCTCCAGCATCAGCTCGCAATATTCTCTATGGGAAAATGTCGCTGGAGCATGCGCAGTATTGCTCCGGAGGGAGCACTACTGCGCACACGTGTGATTTCAGTAGAAGGCAGTGAATAAGCAGGAGGAGGAAGGCTTGGAGTCAGTGGTGGGCGTCCAGAAGGTATGACGCGAGGGGGTGCGCGGAACGCCCACCGTGCACAGTGGAGCTGATTTGCATATCGATTTCCACGGTAATTAACGAAAACGATTAGCAGCACCTGAATAGCCTTTTTAAAGGCTATTCACACATATCTTTAGCACATAACTTATAAATCTAGTGATAAAGCCCCTTTAAATAAGCGCCAAACAACATGCAACCTTTGCTAAATTTTGCGCAATTGACAGCAACCCAAACTCCTGCAAAACTGACTGCACATATTCCCTTCTTGATAGATTCCCTCCTATGTCTATCCATAGGATTCGGAGACCAGGAGCAGCGCCGAACTAGAAGCGTTCACGCAGCTGCATTTTCCATACCTCCCAGTGGGACAGTGACTGTATATACGCAGATCTTACACAGCCATGTGAATGTAGCCGGGGAGCAGCCATGAGGCAGTGAAATGATGAAAAATACATGGCAATGTAATAATGCCCGAATTAGGAAACAAACATCTCTCCAGTTAGATGAACATTTATAATGAATTATCCATCGCAGCAAAACCGCTACAAAGTGAAGATTTCACGGGTGAATGCAGATCCTGCTGAACTGGAAGACAATAGATGAGTTATAAAAATCAGCGTATGCAGAAGAAGATGTTACCCACAATGCTCCGCTTCCTACATTTTCATTAGTCTATACAAGATGGAGATCGCTTCATTGGGTCACAATCTATGCATTTATTTACCCTTTCAGTACTTGGCTCCTTGGCGTCCTGGTCATGGTAGGGTCTGCAGCTGCTTAGCTCGGCCTGTGGGAGGGCAAGCTTACTTGTCTGTAAAACTGTCCGTGAAAAATTGGACAGCAGCTAAAAATGTACGCTCACGAATGCCAGAGGTCTAACAAGCATGATAGGGGAGCGGGGAGCCTGGCGCCTTGGTGCTGGAGGAACACATTGATGTAATTGGCATTACTGAAAAACATGGTTAGGTCGGGCTGTTAACCTCATACTTGCCAACTCTCCTGAAGTGTTCGAAAGGCTGCTCCGGGGGTCTTGGAAGAGTAGACAAATCTCTAGGTTCTTTCGGTTCTTTCTCATATTACTATCTTCGTGTTGTTGGCGTCGATGATCCGCCTATATTCAGCAAATTGCTGCCGTCCATGGTTTGTCTGCTTCATTGTTTCAGTAGCTCTCAAGCTGTCCTGCTGCTGAACTTGTTCCTCACGCCGTGCCTGTGATTGTTCCAGCATCTCAGCAACTCGCTGGGACGCCATATAATGAGAGTGTTGTTGGCATCAATGATCCGCCTGCTCCGACGTTTCGGCAGCTCTAAAATTGTTCTACTGCTGAACTTGTTCCTCGTGCCGTGCCTCTGATTGTCCCAGCATCTGAGCAACTCACAACTCAGCAACTTATGTCTTTAAGATTAGTTGTTCGTAACAAAATGAGAGGGGGGAGTTTTGACAGCTTATTGACCTCTGTAGAGTACTCATCTTTCCATGCAGATGAAACAGTTCATTTCCAAGCTTTTCAAGAGGGGGAAAGGGGAAGGACATGGGCACCCTGGCATTGGGTGTCTCTTCATAACCCAGTAGCTCACCATTATAAAAAACTGTAACTGGAAGCCAGTAATTCAACTAAGTCTTGGCCATCTTTCCTTACTACCCAGCAATGACATAAGGCTGTAAGGCCCCTCTTCTGTCATTTTTCTAGCGGCATAAAATACCGCACATTGATGAGGACATGAAGGGTTCTCTTTAAGCATCTACTTCTGTGGATTTATACTCTGTATATTATTACTTTATGTCGGTGGGGACCCAACCTCTAGGACCCCTACCAATCTTGGGGTTGAAGATGCTGCAGCACTCATTCAGTAAGGCAACTTCTTCTTCCCTGTCATCATACCAGCAGAACAGGTATTCTGCCCCTGTGTGCTGGTAGGACAGATGGAATTTTTAATTAATTAGTCAATCACAACCCGGCCCCATAAGGGGGAGTTCACACAGAGGAAAGTGGAGCACAATCTGGAACGTATACACGTGCCGGCAGATGACGCACTTAAAATGCACCCATTGATTTCAATGGGAGTTCGGATCGTATACGCCGCATTATTTTGCAGCCGTGATGTCACGTTTCCCCGCCCTGTACCCGCCCACACTCTCCTAACCCGCCCACACTCTCCTAACCTGGGAGGCAGGGGGCAGCGAGGCGAAGAAGACTGCAGCTGGAGCGGCAGCGAGGCGAAGAGCAGCGGAGCAGCCATCTCTGGAGTTAAGTAGCTACTAGAGATGTTACTTTAGTCTCCCATTAGAATGAATGGAGGCAGCCGGCGCGCAGGGGGTTAAGGCTGCGTGCCTGCTGCTTCCATTAATTCCTATGGAACCACAGCGGAGCCTTCACACTGAGTATACACTATATGCTCAGTGTGAAGGCATTGTGGGAAATACTACCGATCTCGATCCCACCTAAAAAGATCGTGTTCGGAATTCCGATCGCAATCGTGAAATTTTCTCGATCGCCGATCGGAATCCGATTTTTTCCAAACACGATCGCTTAACCCTAGCCATAATCAAAGCTTAGCCTTTCTAAGCAGTGGCTTCCCACGTCCTATCCCGTCCATGGAGCCACCTACAATTCCCTGCACAATCACACCAGTCCCATCATTCTCAGAATCGGTGACGGTCCCAGAGGGTTCCATTCACCAATCATAAAGGGATGCCATGTCTTATTGCTGCGCCATCACTTTATAAGACAAAAATACCACATTAATAAAAAATGTTGACGGTCTTGTCATAAGTGAAGCGAACGACCATTGTCTTTCTACAACAGAAAATATTTCTTCCACTGGAATGGATCGGATACAATTACGCCTGAACATATTAGCTCCATCCAAATGATGGTTATGTTTTGGTTGACAGAATTCATTCTGCAGCTAATAAATAACTCATTTTCAATAAAGAGTGAATTGTAGCCGCATATAATGTGAAACTCAAGGGCATTCAAAGTTGTAAGTGTGAAAACTACAAAAAGATGATTGCGGAGACATTACATGATTATTATTATTATTACTATTGCCGTCGCCTCTTCTCCTACATATACAATCACTACAGAGAGCGCGCTCGGCGCTTCTCACATTTATCAGGTGTTAAATAAGCTTTTTTGTGAGTATTGTTTCTTTAATGTGTTTTTAGCTTCATTAGTTTGTCACCTTTATGTTAATGGTTTTCTGCTTTCCAATTATAGATGTCTCTTCAATCAATCTATTCCACCAGCTCAATGCTCATTTATATTCTCACTGAATTTTAATGAAGGATTTTGGGAATACAACGAAAGGTAAAAGCACAATGAGATGGAAAAAGTAATGTAAAGTTGGAGTAAAGTAATAGGAAAGTTAATTAGGTATCTATCTATCTATCTATCTATCTATCTATCTATCTCCTATCTATTTATCTATCTATCTATCTATCTATCTATCTATCTATCTCCTATCTATCTATTTATCTATCTCCTATCTATCTATCTATCTATCTATCTATCTATCTATCTATCTATCTATCTATCTCCTATCTATCTATCTATCTATCTATCTATCTATCTCCTATCTATCTATCTATCTATCTATCTATCTATCTATCCATCTATCTCCTATCTATCTATCTATCTATCTATCTATCTATCTCCTATCTATCTATCTATCTATCTATCTATCTATCTATCTCCTATCTATTTATCTATCTATCTATCTATCTATCTATCTATCTATCTATCTATCTCCTATCTATCTATTTATCTATCTCCTATTATCTATCTATCTATCTCCTATCTATCTATCTATCTATCTATCTATCTATCTATCTATCTATCTATCTATCTCCTATCTATCTATCTATCTATCTCCTATCTATCTATCTATCTATCTATCTATCTATCCATCTATCTCCTATCTATCTATCTATCTATCCATCTATCTATCTCCTATCTATCTATCTATCTATCTATCTATCTATCTATCTATCTATCTATCTATCTATCCATCTATCTATCTATCCATCTATCTCCTATCTATCTATCTATCTATCTATCTATCTATCTATCTCCTATCTATCTATCTATCTATCTATCTATCTATCTATCTATCTATCTATCATCTATCTATCTATCTATCTATCTATCTATCTATCTATCATCTATCTATCTATCTATCTATCTATCTATCTATCTATCTCCTATCTATCTATCTATCTATCTATCTATCTATCTATCTCTCACACACTCTCACTAATAATGAACTAATCCATGGAATATATGTATACTGCTAATTCCTTTATTGTGACATTTTCACATGTGGCCTTGTGATGTTCACCTAGGATCTAGTTCAGGGATTAGCAACCTATGGCAATCCAGCTGCTGTGAAACTACAACTCCCAACATGCTCCATTCACTTCCATGGGAGTTCCAAGAACAGAAGTGCAAGTATGCATGCTAGGGGTTGTAGTTTTACATCAGCTGGAGTGTTGAAGGTTGTCTATCAGTAATCTAGCTACTTGGATCCCAGCGAGTCCAGAAGAAATACTTTTAGGTAAATGAGTCAAAACAGCAGATAAGAGTTGCCTTGAGGAGAGACAGCGCCAGTGTTTAGGCCACATAATGTTCTTTAGAGTTGACTATAAGTCACATGTATCATTATACTAATTCACTAATAAGAGTGACATTGGTTGTAAGAGGATGCTGTGATGGCAGGTCGATAAAAATTTTGGCCACATGCCAGACTGTTCTGCCCTATCAGAGGTCTTCGTAGCTTCGTCTCTATGTTTTGGTTTATTATCTATAAACCTCTTTTTGCTGTAACCTCACTTCCAAATAAACCTCCATCTGCTTTCTCCTCCTGAGAGACGGTTCAGCTCTTGGTTTTGTGTGAAAGTTTCAACAACAAGTAGAAAATAGCAATAGTAATTAGACATGAGCGAACAGTGAAATGTTCGAAGTTCAATTCGAGTAGCTGCTCAATACTCGACTGTTCGATCGAACATCGAACCCCATTATAGTCTATGGGGTTTAGGGGGAAACCAATGTTCGACTCAGGAGGGTCACCAAGTCCACTATGACACCCCAGGAAATGATGCCAACACCTCTGGAATGCAACTGGGACAGCAGGGGAAGCATGTCTGGGGGCATCTAAAATGCCCAAGTCACTGTTTTACCCCAACATCACAGCCCATCAACTACACACTTTCCACACTCAAAAAACCCACAATGAAAGTGGAAAAATACCTGGAAACCTTTTTTCCTCCCCAATTGGATGGACAGAAACCCAAATTTTACTCTAATGAAACCTTATCAAGCACCCCTTTAACCAGCAGAGTTTGGTGAAATCAGGGTGGAAGGAGCCTAGAAGGATCAGAATTGTGCAATGCAGATGGTGGAGGAATATGAGGAGGAATTGTAGAGGTTGAGCTCAGACATGACAATTCATGTTGGGGTGCTTGACACTGGTGGGCACGAAAATGATGGGTCTATCCAGTGGTGGTTCATTTTGATGAAAGTCAGCCGGTCGGCACTCTCAGCTGACAGCCGGCTGCGCTTGTCAGTGATGATACCACCGGCTGCGCTGAAAACCCTTTCAGATAGCACGCAGGCGGCAGGACAGGACAGCACCTCCAAGGCATATAGGGCAAGTTCAAGCCACAGGTCCAACTTCGACACCCAATACGTGTAGGGCGCAGAGGGATCGGAGAGGACAGGGCTGTGGTCGGACAGGTATTCCCGCAACATGCGCCTATACTTCTCACGCCTGGTGACACTAGGACCCTCAGTGGCAGTACTTTGGCGAGGGGGTGCCATTAATGTGTCCCAGAGCTTAGACAGTGTGCCCCTTGTGGGTGTGGACCGGACGGCACTTGTTCGCCTCATGGAGGAACCGTCCTCTCTGCCGCCAATGACACTTGGTGGAAACATCTCCATCATATTCTGCACCAATTGCTTGTGGCAAGCATTGATGCGATTGGCCCTCCCCTCTACCGGAATAAAAGACGAGATGTTATTTTTATACCGGGGGTCAAGGATTGCAAATATCCAGTACTGGTTGCTCTCCATTATTTTGACTACGCGCTTGTCACTTGAAAAGCACCCCAACATGAAGTCAGCCATGCCAGAGTGTTACTTGGCATGACTTCGCTGCCCCCACCGGAAAGGTCACTCCCCATTTCCTCCTCTTCCTCCTCCTCCCTTTTGCCCCATTCACACTGCAAGAATGGGATGCATTGAACTTCCCCGGTAGCCTCCTGTGTCACAATCATATCATCTGCCACGTCTTCATCCTCCTCCTCCATCATTAAACACTGTGAAGCAGACAGGTGTGTGGAACTACTCTCCTGCTGTGACGGTTCTGCTGCTATCCCTGACTCCTCAGTGTGATCTGCGTTATCCCTGATGGCAATGAGGGATTCTCGCATCACACACAAGAGCGGGATTGTTACGCTCACTAGTGCATCGTCACAGCTGACCCTCTTGGTGGACTCCTGAAACACCCATAGGATTTCAAATAGGTCTCCTATCCATGGCCACTCATGGTTGAGAAACTGAGGCAGCTGACTTTGTGGCAACCTAGGGTTTTGGAGATGGTATTCCATCAAAGGTCTCTGCTGCTCAACCACTCTGCTCAACATATGATGTGTTGAATTTCAGCATGTGGGGATGTCGCACAACAGCCGGTGTTCGGGCAGATGTAGGCATTGCTGGAGTTTTTTGAGGCTAGCAGAGCCTACTATAGACTTGCGAAAGTGGGCGCACAAGCACCGCACTTTCACCAATAGCTCGTGCACATTTGGGTATATCTTTAAAAAACGTTGCACCACTAGGTTAAAGACGTGGGCCAGGCGTGGGCCAGAGCCGCCACCAGATTGCGGCCATTATCAGACACGACCATGCCTGGGCCCAGGTGCAGTGGCTCAAACCATATTGCTGTCTCATCGAGGAGGGCATCCCTCACCTCGGAGGCAGTGTGCTGTCTGTCCTCCAAGCTGATGAGCTTCAGCATGGCCTTCTAACGTCTACCCACACCAGTGCTGCAAAGTTTCCAGCTCATAGCTGGAGTCAATTTAACGGCGGCGTAGGAGGAGGGTGTTGTTTCAGAGCCCTTGCCAGGAATGATAGGCGGGGAGACGAGGTACACCGGCCCAGTTTGTGACCCAGTCCCAGCCTCAACTACATTCACCCAGTGTGCCGTCAGTGAAATGTAGCGTTCCTGTCCGCATGTACTTGTCCACGCGTCGGTGGTCAAGTGGACCTTTGTGCAAAGCGCGGAACTTAGGGCCCACCTGATGTTGAGTGACATGTGCTGGTGCAAGGCGGGGATGGCACTCCGGGAGAAGTAGTGACGGCTAGGGACGGCATAGTGAGGTGCTGCACTAGCCATCAGGTCCCGGAAGGCCGGAGTTTCCACAAGCCGGAACGGCAACATCTCCTGCGCCAGAAGTTTGGAGATGTGCGCATTCAAGGCTTGCGCATGTGGGTGGTTAGCGCTGTGTTTTTCCCTGCGCTCAAATGTATGAGAGATGGTGGGTTGCTGGGAGGAGGTGCATGATGGTACAGGAGAAGGAGCTGAGACAGCAACAGGGGAGGATGAGGGAGAAGTCACCAGAAGCAACAGTGGGAGAGGCAGTGGCGGCAACGCCGGATGACGATTGTCCTGTGTTTGCTCTCTCCCACTGAGCCCAGTGCTCGGATTCCAAATGACGACGCAAGGAAGTGGTCAAAACGTTGCTCTTTTCAGAACCCCTACTGAGTTTCGAGTGGCAAATTGGGCAAACTGCACTATATTTGTCCTCTGCGCATTCCTTGAAAAATCTCCACACCATCGAGGAACGTGCCTTCGATGGGGGAGTTTTTCTGGGCTGGCTATAATAGGGAACATCTTGGGCCATTCTCGGTGTGTGGCCTGGCTTCGGCGAAGCAGCTGACCTCTGCCTCTGGACATGCCTCTGCCTCTAGTCACCCTCTTTGGTGCTGCACCTCCCTCAACATTGACACTGCTTTCCCCGCTTGACATCCCCCCTGTCCAGGTCGGGTCAGTGTCCTCGTCATCCACCACCTCCTCTGCCAATTCCTCTCTCGCCTCCTCCTCCTGCACACCGCACATGGCAACAGGCTGTCCTGATGGTAACTGTGTCTCGTCATCATCACTGAGGGTGGGTTGCTGGTCAACCACCACAAAATCAACAGGAGATGGAGGAGACTCCAGTGCTTGGGCATCTGGACACAGAAAGTCGTCTGGTAGCTCCGTGGAATTGGAAAGTGGAGGGACAGGGAGAGGGACAGTTAAAGGACCAGAGAACAGCTCCAGGGAGCAGGGAAAATTGGGATTATTCTGCTGGGAAGATTGGGCATTTTGGGAGCAAGGCTGACCAGAATGCTGTGTAGGAGGAGGAGTTGAGGTAGAGGCTGACTGGCTGGTGGATAATGTGGTGGAAGCATTATCCGCCAGCCATTGTAACACATGTTCCTGGTGCTTGGGCCTAGTTAGGTTTGTGCCCTGCACCCTACTTAATCTGGCCAGCAAGCCGGGGACTGTGGAGAAGCACAATGTTTGCTGCCCCTGAGGAGTAGGCACGGGATGTGCTGTGGCTTCACCGCGACCTTGCTCCCCAGCAGCATTCCCATGCCCTTGGCCTCACCCACGGCCTCGTCCACGTCCCTTACCGGTAGCCTTGCACATTTTTAGATGGTTTTGATGGTTTGGTGTGTACACACCGTGACAACCTGGATGAAGCATTTATAACCTGATAATTAGAATGTATATCCCACTGCTTTTTTGGGGGGTACACACCGTGACAACCTGGATGAAGCGTATATAGTGTATATGGGCTGAGAATTTCAGTGTATACCCCTTAGTTTCAGGGGGGGGGGGGGAAACACACTGTTGAACCCTGGATTAAGCGTATATAGGGTATTCTGCAAGCACAGAATGAATCGGAGCTGATGCCGCCTGTTCGTTTAAATCAGAGGTCACATGTCCTCGGCAGCCAATGGCTTTTTCCTAGTTTATGTAATGCCTCTATTGTCATAGTTCCTGTCCCACCTCCCCTGCGCTATTATTGGTGCAGAAAAAGTGCCAGGGAAGGTGGGAGGGGAATCGAACTTTAAGTGCATTTTGAGCGTGATGTCCGATCGAACATGTACTCGATCAAATGCTGTCCGCTCATCTCTAATAGGCATTATTTGAGTCTTCCATACACAATCTCTCCCTAAAGTTGAAAGTTTAGAAGGCTATGGAATAGATACATGCCTTTGGCTTGATGTACATTTATGACTTAGATAGAATGTTTGCCCCTGGCCTTTTATTGTTTGTACCCCCCCCCCCCCTTCCCATTCTTTCGAAAGACCAGACTTACTCCATATGGGATACTTCATTATGACTCCTTCCCAAAACAGGCTTGTATCTTCCTTAGCATTGCATGGGGATTTATCTAGCTATGCTAGGATTTTGCTAAGCAAATTGAATTCCCTAATTTAGAGATGTACTATCAAGTCATCACCAGGTCTCCTATGGTGCACTGTATATGTTATTCACATACAAATGTTGCATTCATAGGCAAGTGCATTCTAATACCGTTGTACTGTTCCAGTGGGACATTACCCTCCTTTTTAGGCTAGGGTCACACCTGTGTTGGGTTCTCCATCATTCAGTTCCATTGGGGGACCTGAATGATGGAGAGAATGCCTGCTAAACTAGCAGTTACCTGCTAGATTATAATGGGTTCTGCCGGGTGTCCTTCGGGTTTCCGCTGTTTTCATACTGCAACTGGGGAGATAAAAGCTGTGCAGGACTTTCTCTCTACCGATTTTCAGTGGATTGTGGAGTGTAATCTCCAACGCAGACAGTGGCGGATCCAGGGTTTGCGGGGCCCTGGGCAATTGACTTTGGCGGGGCCCTACTTACTGGGGGGGTCTCGCACTTCTAACCTGTACTTCCCAACTGTTGAAGACTAGAAAGAGGGAATAAAACGTGCGGCGCGCGCAGCATGCCGCAGCAAATTAGGCCTGCCCACTTTTATGTTGACTCCGCCCATTCTCATTCAATTTTCATGTGATTCCACACAGTATAATCCTCCTACAGTCACCTGTAAATTATATGTCCCCCCTCCATCTCTCCCCCATTTTTATATACACCCTTCATCTACCCCTAGTTTCATGTCCCCCCCTCTATCTCTGTCCCCAGTTTCATGCCATTCTCCCCCTTTATCTGCCCACAGTTTCATGTCCCCCCGTCTCTGCCCCAGTGTCATGCCGTTCTCCCCCTTCATCTGCCCCAGTGTCATGCCGTTCTCCCCCTTCATCTGCCCCAGTGTCATGCCGTTCTCCCCCCTTCATCTGCCCCAGTATCATGCCATTCTCCCTCCTTCATCTGCTTCAGTGTCATGCCATTCTCCCCCCTTCATTTGCCCCAGTGTCATGCCATTCTCTCCCCCTTCATCTGCCCCAGTGTCATGCTGTTCTCCCCCCTCCATCTGCCCCAATGTCATGCCATTCTCCCCCCTTCATTTGCCTCAGTGTCATGCTGTTCTCTCCCCCTTCATTTGCCCCAGTGTCATGCCATTCTCCCCGCTTCATTTGCCCCAGTGTCATGCCATTCTCCCCCCTTCATCTGCCCCAGTGTCATGCTGTTCTCCCCCCCTCCATCTGTCCCAGTGTCATGCCGTTCTCCCCCCTCCATCTGCCCCAGTGTCATGCTGTTCTCTCCCCTTCATCTGCCCCAGTGTCATGCTGTTCTCCCCCCGTTCATCTGCCCGTGTCATGCCGTTCTCCCCCCTCCATCTGCCCCAGTGTCATGCTGTTCTCCCCCCTCCATCTACCCCAGTGTCATGCCGTTCTCCCCCCTCCATCTGCCCCAGTGTCATGCTGTTCTCCCCCCTCCATCTACCCCAGTGTCATGTCGTTCTCCCCCCTCTATCTGCCCCAGTGTCATGCCGTTCTCCCCCCTCCATCTGCCCCAGTGTCATGCTGTTCTCTCCCCTTCATCTGCCCCAGTGTCATGCTGTTCTCCCCCCGTTCATCTGCCCGTGTCATGCCGTTCTCCCCCCTTCATCTGCCCCAGTGTCATGCTGTTCTCCCCCCCTCCATCTGCCCCAGTGTCATGCCGTTCTCCCCCCTTCATCTGCCCCAGTGTCATGCCGTTCTCCCCCCTCCATCTGCCCCAGTGTCATGCTGTTCTCTCCCCCTCTATCTGCCCCAGTGTCATGCCGTTCTCCCCCCTCCATCTGCCCCAGTGTCATGCTGTTCTCTCACACACACACACACACACTCACCTTCCCTCGCAGCTCTCTCCCTCATACACATATTGTAGCCGCGATGTGACGTCATCACATCGCGGCTACAAATGCCGGAGCTCAGCGTTAAAGCAGGAGCTGAGCTGTGACAGCTCCTGCTTTAAATGACTATGTGTTCAGCTCATCGGCGTCCGTAGGACGCCGATGAGTTGAAGTTGGGACATGCCGACCGGGACCATTTTGTTAGGTCTGGGCTGTGCCGCAGGGCCCGGGCGGTTGCCCGGCTTGCCCAGCCCTGGATCCGCCCCTGAACGCAGATGTAAACTTAGCCTTAGGTTTTCGAAAGCTCTAACTACTGTGACATTGTTGAAGTCACAACTTTCTGTTTTGGAAAATCTCTATTCATGTATCTATGTCGTATAATGAACAAGTGGACAAGATTTTATGAAAAATCTTATCCACATTGTTGAATTAATATATCTGCGTGTAGATTCTACAACATTTCCAGTATGTGTGCACTTATTGTAGATCAGGGGTAGGGAACCTTTGGCTCTCCAGCTGCTGTGAAACTACAACTCCCATCATGCTCCATTCACTTCCATGGGGGTTCCAAGAACAGCAGAGCAAGTATGCATGCTGGGAGTTGTAGTTTTGCAACAGCTGGAGAGCCGTACGTTCCCTACCCCTGTTGTAGATGTTTCTAAAGGGCATGGAGTTGAGTTGCAATACCAGACACAACCAGTGTACAAGAGAGGCGCTGTTTCTAAAAACAGAAATCTGTTTTTCCAATCTCAGACAACTCCTTTGGGATATTTCAGTGGTACCTGAGACCTATATAAAGCTTATCTCAATTATTTTCAATATCTCTGTACAGTTTGGGAAACTTCCATGACTATATTGTGTTGCAGTAGTCAGCCTATGAGTGATCGAAATCAGATTTTACCATCATTCTCTGCTCTTTTCTATGAGTTCTGAGGACTGACATGTCTATGACTTGGCGCACCGGTCCCCAAAATCTCATTTCAAAAACTGTTGATACTTCAGTAAACTTTCCGGCGAACGTCACGAGAAGCAATCTGAGCGTTCTCCTTGGTCACATCCTTAATGAATCTGGAAGTGTAAATATGACAGCCGCTAGAATAACGCCACCAAATATAATTAAAAGTAAAGAAAGTGAAAATGAGAAAGCCATAAAGCCAGCATGGAGCCGTCCTCATCTGGATAGATTTACGAGGCGGGTTTTATCTCAGTACAGTATGTTGTGTCTTTTCTCCTAGTAAAACATTATGTATCGATAGATAGAGGGTCAGATATAGGGTCAGCCTCGTACATGTATTCTGTAAGTTATATTGCACAAAAATAAAGTAAGAGTCCAAAAAGTCATAGTCATGTCATAGTCATGTATTATACTCAAGGCTCGGAGTGTTTTTCCAGAAGTTACATATTTGATACATAATGGATGAGGTTGGATGAAGACACCGGTCCATCAAGTCCAACCTATAACCCTATAGTACCCTACAGTGTATGTTGATGACTTATCTTTAGGATAGCGAACACAAAAAGTTGCAACAACGCCCTGCTCACACCAAGACTAGGGTTGAGCGATCGTGTTTGGAAAAGATTGGATTCCGATCGGTGATCGAGAAAATTTCACGATCGCAATCGGAATTCCGAACACGATCTTTTTAGGTGGGATCGAGATCGGTACTATTTCCCACAATGCTTTGCTTAGCCTTCACACTGAGTATACACTCCACTCAATCCGATCTCCGATTAATAAAAAAATCCCATTGACTTGCATTGGCATCAGAATTGGGATCGAGATCAGGTTCGAATGAAAAATGATTGGAAATCGGATTTTAAAATCGATCCTGAAAAGTCAAGATCGGCTCAACCCTAACCAAGACCATTCTATAGGATTGACGGAGAGCAATAGACGGCTAACTCCATCAGTTTGTCTCATGAGGATCACCATTTGGCTCCTTTATTGGGAACTCTTCCTACCATTGTTTTTCTGGTTGTTCAAGGGAATCGTTTAGGGAACTTTGGAACATTAAAGCACCCACCTATCCTTATAGACCAGAAGTTTAGTTTCCTAAATCCTCCTGTTATAATACAATCTACGCCAACGTAGTTCTTCACTGAAGCCAGAGGAGTGCACCTTGACTTCAATGCACATGCGCAGTGGAGCCGGGTTGTACATCTGAACAACAGCGCAAGCGCGGGAGTCCAACTCTTTGGACTCATTTCTAGGAAAGTTTTCTAAAACTTTTTTTATTTTTGATATAGACGTGATTGCTTTATAACAGAGTGATTTGGGATACTCAACCCAGGTCTGTAAGGAACAAGTTCCATTTAAGAGTTAAGGCTTTACCTGCTCCTGTTCCTGTACATTCATGACTATGTGGTTGATTTATTAAAACAGTGTAAAAGCAGAATTGTCTTAGTTCCCCATAACAACCCCAGCACAGCTTTCATTTTTCAGGAGCAGAATATTAAGTGGTTAATTTCTATGGCCAACTAAGACATTTTTGCATTTGGACTAGGGTTGAGCCGATCTTGAGATTTCAGAATCGTTTTTAAAATCCAATTTCCGATCATTTTCCATTAGAACCTGATCCCGATCCCAATTCCGATCCCAATGCAAGTCAATGGGATTTTTTTAATAAACGGAGATCGGATTTTAAAAACGATCCTATTCACTATACAACATGGAGTCTAAAAATTGAACGCTTTAATTGTTAGACTCCACACTGTGTAGAGATTTAAAAAAAATCCTCTGGCTACTTAGTCCCCCCTGATGTCCACTTACCTGCACAGATCACTGGTCCGGTCCCCGCGGGGCTTGTGGCTTAGGAGAGTGTGAGCGGGTACAGGGTGGAGAGACGTGAGTGCTCCCCTCCCAGTATCCGCCCACACTCTCCTACACCACAAGCCCCGCCTTCTTCCTAGGTCTGCAACACTAACCTGGGAGGCGGGGGCAGCAAGGCAAGAAGAGGAGCGAGAACAGTGGGGACCGGACCAGCGGCAGTGCTTCTGTGCAGGTAAGTGTTAGCTACTAGAGCTGTTAGCTAGTCTCCCATTAGAATGAATAGATGCAGTCGGTGCGCAGGGGGTTAAGCGGCCGGACGCCGGCATAGGCTGTGTGCCGGCTGCATCCATTCCTTCCTATGGGACCTAGCTAACATTCAGAAAAAAATACACTGGAGTCCACAGCCAACTGCAGTTTGCACTCTTAACTCGCAATCCCTGATTGCACAGACAAGGCCTCCAAGGACGATCATATCTAAAACAAAAACATATGAATGTCCGATCGGGATCGGCTGGAAAATGTTCGGAAATCAGATTTTGACATCTCACGATTAGCTCAACCCTAAAAGTGACTTTTCCCATAGAGAAGCATTGACCAGGGTTGAGCCATCAGGATCGGAAAAGATCGCATTCCGATCGGCGATCGAGCAAATTTCATGATCACGATTGGGATTGGGGTCGGCTGTAAAATGATTAGAAATCAGATTTTAAAATTGATCCTGAAATCTCAAGATTGGCTGAATAACCTTTTTATATTTCTATTCACAAAGCTGTACAAGGGCTTGTTTTTTGTGGGGCAAGCTGTAGTTTTTTATATATATATATATATATATGACTGATTTATCATTCTTTATTCAATGTCCAATGGCAATTTACTCAATTGTAGTTTTTTTTGTTTGTTTTTTTACAGCATTTTCTGCCCGGAGATTAGTAAATGACAAGTTCTGCTGAATCTTATCCCACAACACTATATATCAATCTGCTCAGCTTCCCCATATCTATAACCTGCCGCCTACAGATGGGATTGAATTCTCTTTAGGATCACCTTGTCGTAACATCTTCATTCTCTTACAAGAAATTTCCGTTCATGTTTTGTCGTCCATACTGATAAATGATTTGACTTTGCTACAAATCCTGATGTCTCGTATCCTTCAGGCACAGCGCTCTTCAGCTCGGCCTCCTCCAGCTGTTACAACCGGCCGTACTCAGGAACTAACTAATCCCACAAGGCTGCTCCGAAATTTTCCTTCTGTACGGGCGGTAATGGGTCAGGCCAGAGAAGACGCATTTCGACATGAGTTCAGATGTCCACCTGGGTTCCTCTGTGTATTTTCTCTGTATATGAAAATGATCTAGAATTTTTTTTTTTTCGGAGCCATACGTACAAGAATATAAACCAGACTTGTCAGTGTGTGATTCTTGTATCTTCAGGTTTTTGTTTCCCACATGTTGGCGTCCCAGCAGGAACCTTGTTTTCTCTTATCTTCTTGTCAAGGTCAGATTCTCTGAGACTATCTAAACCAGCGGAGTGTGATGAGCGGCATGCAGATCATTGACTGCTGCCTGGATGGGCTCTCTGCTTAATGACTGTCAATGAGTGAATGCAAGGAATCTAATTTTATCCATCTACTTACTTAGATAAGCGATGATGTCATTGACTATACGTGAAATAGATGTTCCAAGTCCTTCACGGCTAATCTGATATATCAATTCCATACATTACCCCATGCAAATATTTCATTTGCTATTAATAATGCTCGACTATGGCAGCTGTGCCAGAAAAATGATCTCCGGTTGTGGAGTCCGGTGGTGAATGATTCTGGGAAGGGGAAATAATTCAGTTGGATTCTTTTGGTTATTTTCTTGCAAAATAATTTTTTAATAAAATAAATTGTAATACCATCGTTCTATGTTGTGCATTTAAAGGCATCCTATCATTAAAATGTAATTTTTTTTGTGTCTAACACGTAGGAATATCCTTAAGAAAAGCTATTCTACTTCTACGTTTAGATGTCTTCTCGGTAGAAATCCTGGATTTCTTCAGTATGCAAATGAGTTCTCTCGCAGCACTGGGGTCGGCCCGAATGCTGCGAGAGAACTATCCAGCAACGCCTCCATCTTCTTCTGGAACGCCCTCTTCATGCGTCTTCTTCAGGCCTTGGAAGAACGACCTGTTGATGGTTTAGTGTCCCAAAAATCCCTATTGTAATGCATACATGTCCATGTTAAAAAAAAACCAAAAAAAACCCTTTATACTCTGTCAACTCCTGTACTACTGACATCGGCGTAGATATCAGCGAACTGAGGTCTAGCACATGCGCAGTGACGCCAGGACATACTGGCTTTACTGATCAACTCTGCAGGTGATGAGAGCACCAATGATAAGTCCAAGGAGACTCATCGGATGTTTCTCTAGGTAACTTTGTTTTTCTTAATGGCGGTATGATGCTAAGTCAAAGTGATCACTGAGGCCCAATCACTGAAGGGTTGGCGACGACTGAGGCCCGATCACATAAAAGTACTTTGCTACTTTTCTCTCCACATGACTCGTGCGGACACTGCACGGTATTCCGCTTGTCAATGCATTGAGTATCCCGTCCCCATGTGGACTCTCTGAAGGGAATACCGAATGCAGATGTGAACCAGGCCTTAGCTCTTTGATTGATTGGGCTTAAGCTATGAAATGGTTACACCAAGCGCCATGACACCATGATGCTCGTGTATCAATATTACCACTAATGCCCAATGACAGATGTCAATGGTGACCCTAGGCACATGACATCACATCAGAGAAGAGCCCCCAGAGGATGAAGACATAGATCACCGTAGGCCACAAGGAGCCCCAAAAGAGGTGAGGGAAGGTGAGATGAGCGAACAGTAAAATGTTTGAGATTCGATATTCGTTACAAATAGCCGCTCAATATTCGACTATTCGAACGAATATCGAACCCCATTATAGTCTATGGGAGAAAATGCTTCACTACAGGGAGGGGGTTAATCACCACACAGCGTGGGGTACATGCTGTGTAGTGAATAGGATAATCTCCCACACTGCACACTCAGCTGGCTATTCCTTAGTAGTACTAACATGCTCAGTCCAGCTATTCATTTAGTAGTTCCGAGCCATAGGAATGCATTGACCAGCGTTGATTGGCCACTGTACGGGCATTCGGCCAATTAACGCTGGTCAATGCATCCCTATGGGAAAAAGTCAGCTTGCGCATATCACAAGCTGATAGGGATCCCGACAAGATAGAGCCCCAAAGAGCTAGGTAAGTAACATTCCCACCTAAATAAAGGTTATCCCTAGCTAACCCTGCCTGTAGATCTGTCCCTGTCTCACAGTCACATAGTTCACAGTCCCAAATTAAACGAATGGTAAATCCACAATTCGTCTAAATTGGAGGTCACATGTTTTTGGCAGCCAATGGGTTTTTTCAATTTTTTTCACTGCCTCCATTGTTGTAGTTCCTGTCCCACCTCCCCTGCGCAGTTATTGGTGCAAAAAATGCGCCAGGGAAGGTGGGAGGGGAATCGAATTTTTAGTGAGTTTGCCACCTGGTGTTCAATTGGAATCGAACACCTCAAACGGCCTGATATTCGATCTAATATCAATTCGATTGAACGCCGTTTGCTCATCTCTAAAGGTGAGTATAAATGTTTTTTTTATTACCTCCCTTTGGCCTCCACTTATTATACTCTGGGATATAAATATTTACCGCAAATCATTTAGCGGTGGCCATTTTAGTTTTTCCAAGTGAAAACCAAACAATTTGGTATTGTATATTCGGATCAAATCTGGTTCATTGAGAACAAAATTTCTCCTAGTTACTAGAGATGAGCAAACAGTAAAATGTTCGAGGTTCGATACTCGTTTCGAGTAGCCCCACAATATTCAACTACTCGAATCGAATATCGAACCCTATTATAGTCTATGGGGGGAAAATGCTCGTTTCAGGGGTAGGCAACGTTCCTTCAAATTATACTTACCAAGTCCACGAGTGAGGGTCGGGCTGGATCCTCCGAGAAGTCTTCCCCGCAGCATCTTCCGGCTCTGAATTCACTCTGCCAGTTATCGGGCCTGGGCAGAGCCGACTGCGCATGCCCGCACTACAAGCGGGCATGCGCAGTCGGCTCGGGCCTGGCAGAGTGAATGAAGAGCCGGAAGACGCCGCGGGGAAGCTGCACGGAGAAGACTTCTAAAGGTAGGAGAAGAACCAGCATTGATTGGCCATCTGTATAGCATTCGGCCAATCAATGCTGGTTCTGCATTGAATTTTTCCATTTGAATAGCGAGTGGTACTCAATCGAGTACGAGTATTTCGAATACCGTAGTATTCGATCGAATACTACTCACTCATCTCTACTAGTCACTGAACGTCAGTTGTCAGACCCCCACTGATCCGCAAGCTGCAAGATAACTTACATCGATGTGAAATCCCCTGTAAGGGTGGACCTATCTATACTACACCATATTTTGTCAGGTGCTTCACGTACTTCAAGGTGCCTAAAAGGGTCTGTAAACCTAATAGATGGAGCAAACACAAGAGGTATTTGGATTTTGATTTTTCGATTTCTTCATTAGATCTTGTTATTTCAGTCTCGCCACCACAACAATATATCAAACAATATAACAAGTGACATTGACGATAGAAAAATATATCTTACAGATATAGAAGAAGAAAAGCGACCCGTTGCGATGAGACAAATGAACATAAACACGCACAAATAAAACTCATTATACTCCTTAAGAAGCCCGTTATTACTTGGAACGTTAGCGGAGGAATCTCCACGTAATGACATTACAAATGACTAATCACAACTCTGCGAGGAGCGCGCGCTAACAAGTGGATGGAAATACTTTATATTCACAGGTGGGTGTATAAAATACCTAATCCCGACTTTCAGATTAACAATTATTGTCTCGAAAAGTCAGTGCGTGACACATTTGATATTTTACATTTATCTCATTGTCAAAACTGTCATATTAGTAACACATTACACTTTTCTCGGTAAATGTACTTTCCAATCAAATATGTCCTTAAATGGGGTTAACTCTATCGTTGCTATTAAAGGTTCTACATGTTAAAGTTTTCTTTTTTGATAGAGTCATTGTAAAATTGTTACTAAACTGTTACAATTGATATGTTACTTCTCCTGCTCCAGTGCCTGTCTTGTACCATGGCTCGGCTGCTTCGGGCTAGAGGTCTCCTGCTCATCCTGCAGAGCGTTGGCAGTTTTGTCAAAGCAATCACCAACCAGCACCCAAAGATGATGGCAGACTTGGTCTACTATGTAAAGGATAACTCTTCCTGTTGATTGAGTTTTATACTAATTCCTTTCTCCCGGTCCTGATATTGACTCTGTTCTTGATCCCAGCTTTGCTTCTTGATATCACTCATGCCACATCCTTTGGATTGCTCGTCTGGTACATTTTATCCTAACCCTGGTTCTGACACTTACACCAGTGGTGGACTGGAGTGTCTACAGTCTACCGGTACCGGCCTCCTTACTAAATGCAAATATCAACTGCCTCCCATTTTTTTCAATCTTAGCCTGCTACTTACCCCTTACATTAGACTAGTGACCTGTGATAGGGCCTCACTGTAAGGAGATGGGGTCCAGGAGGAAGGATAGTGCCTGACTTGCCTCTGTGCCTAGATGTCATCCAGTCCACCCCACCCAATACCTCTATATATAATAAACTGTAATGTGTGTTAAATTTTCTACCCAGTTTATTATATGGGTACATAAGCTATGTGAGATGTTGTATACCGCATTCCTGTACTTATTGCAGTCATTGTACAATGGCCAGCACCACTCAGGCCGAGTTGGAGGGACTAGGGGCCTACTATCCCCACTGGATCAAGGGCCCATCGGAATGAAAACATTTGCTCCCTTAGAGTTTCCCATGAGAACAGTGGTTTCGATAACATTGGGCAGAGACTCTTAACGCACAATCTTGTGCCGTTACACATTTTTGGTGGGTCAAGGTTCCGAAGCAAAATTATTGTGGCTCCTATTTTTAAAGTGAGCTTATGCGGTGATATTCCAGGAGGCTCCAAAGTATTCAGGAACTCCAATGGATACGTTATGGCTTGTTCACTCTCCATGACTAATTCTCTGACTTAGTAGATTTATGGAGCTGGCACTATCATTTTTAGGCGCTAGGATTGCACGTTCAAAAAATCACTGATGGTGATAAAATTGTCACAAATATCAGGGAAAACTTGGTCAATAAGCTCCATTACGGAAGATGCCATTTCACAAAAATCTTCCGGAAAGGAAATGAGACCAGTAGTGGAATCAGTAGGGAACCTGTCATTTCCAAAACATAGTAGTTGGTGTGTAAATTTGTCCGCAGTTGTATTTCCCATCAAATGAATCCGCATATTAATAGTAAGAGTTTGCTTCTGAACGTGTATCCGCTGATAAGAAGATTTTATACAGGTATTCAGCTCATCCGCTGGTGTTGCTCCATTAAGAACAGGTAACGTCTGGCAGAAGTCACCTGCAAAAATTACAACAATGCCCCCCATTAAACAATTGGTTCCCCACAGATCTTTCAAGGTGCGATCAAGGGCCTCGACTGCTACCCAACAATTACTTTGCAAGTTTGTAATACCTTAGCTTTCCCAGAGCCCTTAGGCTGGGTTCAGAGAGGGTTTTTTGGACTGGATTTTGACGCGGGGGCTGCCTCAGGGTCGGGTCCAAAAAATGGCTAGCCACGACTGGATCCTGGTGCAGTGCATACAGTGCACCGGTATCCAGTCATGGCATTCCGCTCTGGATTAGGCCCAAATGAATGGGAGGCGGAATGGGATTACACGTCAAAATCCGGACCAAAAAAATCCCGTCTGAACCCATCCTAAGTGATATTACAGACAGGAGTTTCTTACAATGCTAGATTAAAGGGCAATCCTAGTGCTGAATGAGACATGCGCCCTCCATCTAATAGAGTGACCACAAACCCAGATGATACAACAGCCAAGGCAATGTCATTGTTTAAGTGAATTTCTGCAAGCAGCAAATTAATTAAAAATGTTTTACCAGAACCTCCTGGTGCATCTAAGAAAAATACTCCCCCATCTCCACTGGATAAGTGAGCCATAATTGCCAAAATTCACAGCTTTGTGCACAAAGAAACCTATGGAACTGCCAAATCCATGGGCCAGAGGCCCGTGAAAAATACAGTAGTGTGCAAGCAGCCACTAAGGATACCAGATGTGTTTTGTCAGTGCGTGCGTGTATGTGTGTGTGTGTGTGCACGTGTGTAATCCATGTGTATGTATGCGTGTGTGCATGCATGTGTGTGGTCCTTGTATATGTATGTATGCGTGTGTGTATGGTCGCGTGTGATCCATGTGTATGCATGTGTGTACATGCACGTGTGTGGTCTGTTTATATGTATGCATGTGTAACGGGAAGCAGGTGATGATATGTGCACATGTGATCCATGTGTTTGTGCGTGCGCAGTGCAAGTGTCCATCCATGCGGTAGTTGTGTGTGAGTACGAATGTGCTCTATTTGTCCGTGTGTATAGTGTGCATTCATCTGAGTGTGTTTGAGTGCGTGTGTGGTCCTTGCGTGTGCGTGCATGTACATGTGTGTGTGGTGTGAGTGGTGTGCATGTGGTATTTATGGGGTGGTGTTGTGGTATTTGTGGGGTGGTGTTTGTGTTGTGTGTGTCTAGAGTGATATGGTGTTTGTGTGGTGTGTTGTGGTATTTGTGTGGTGTTGTACTTGTGGGTTGGTGTATGTGCACTGTGTGATGTTTATATGGTGTTTGTGAAATGTTTGTGTGTTGTGTGTGGCCCCTTTAGCAGTGACTAATTGGCGCCGTCGCTATAATCCGTCCCTGTCAGTCACATCTGTTGTTTTCGCCTCAGCACTTTCACTTTCACATTTCCGCATTATATGTATAGGGCCTGACTACGGGGCTAGCGAGATGTAACCTGCGCAGTATTCTGCTCCTGTGTGTGGAGAAGGGGGGTGTGCCAAATTTCATCCAAATCGGGCGAGAACTGTGAATTTGTACAGAGCGGACAACTATATATGATCTAACAGACAAATGTAATTCATCGTGCGTCATCCACTTTAAATCTGTTGCCACTGTAGATAAATAGAAATGGATAATGGAAGATCCCGGGCTATTGCCCCTTCTACACTCGCTATATTATGGCCCTGCCCTGCAAGGCTCATGTGCCGCCACCCCCCACTCCATGATTATTATACCAAGTCCTCCCTTATAGTACGTATGAGAATGCAGCTGGATAAAGTAACATATCACATAAACTATAGTAGCACAACAACCTGCCGAAAATGTTTGTGTCAGAAACATTAACTGAAATAACTTGCGTTGCGCCCACACATACTGTATCTTTATTTTGATATCAGGGATATTTCCATGGTAACCGCAGATTAGCAGCGTAAGTATTAAGTATCCTTGTAAATCCATAACAAAGGCTCAAATTAAGATAAACGCTCATTTGTATCCATTGACGAGATGTTCGGTGGGATAGAAAGGGGATTAGGGAAAGATGGGGAATAGCCGGAAATTAATTTACAGGTTAAAAGTTTAATATACGGAATAAATTAAGTAAAGGAAATGTATCTGGACATTGCAATGGTGACCACATGGGGAGCAGGTATGAGTCTTATCAGGAAGTGGTCGAAGAATTTAGGCACACAACCTTATCATAGACATCTATGGCCACCTACTAACTCAGAGATCCTCCGATCTCGGGATCGTATACACCCTTAATCTGCCCCCAGTTTCATGTCCCCCCTCCATCTCTGCCCCCAGATTCATGTCCCTCCATCTCTTCCCCCAGATTCATGTCCCACCATCTCTTCCCCCAGATTCATGTCCCACCATCTCTGCCCCCAGATTCATGTCCCTCCATCTCTGCCCCCAGATTCATGTCCCACCATCTCTGCCCCCAGATTCATGTCTCCACATCTCTGCCCCCAGATTCATGTCCCTCCATCTCTGCCCCCAGATTCATGTCCCACCATCTCTGCCCCCAGATTCATGTCTCCACATCTCTGCCCCCAGATTCATGTCCCTCCATCTCTGCCCCCAGATTCATGTCCCACCATCT
Organism: Leptodactylus fuscus; assembly: GCF_031893055.1. Lineage (NCBI taxonomy): Eukaryota > Metazoa > Chordata > Amphibia > Anura > Leptodactylidae > Leptodactylus > Leptodactylus fuscus. The sequence continues at coordinate 256,772,750 of NC_134266.1, read as the reverse complement.
CTGCCCCCAGATTCATGTCTCCACATCTCTGCCCCCAGATTCATGTCCCTCCATCTCTGCCCCCAGATTCATGTCTCCACATCTCTGCCCCCAGATTCATGTCCCCACATCTCTGCCCCCAGATTCATGTCCCCCCATCTCTTCCCCAGATTCATGTCCCTCCATCTCTGCCCCCAGATTCATGTCTCCACATCTCTGCCCCCAGATTCATGTCCCCCCATCTCTACCCCCAGATTCATGTCTACACATCTCTGCCCCCAGATTCATGTCCCCACATCTCTGCCCCCAGATTCATGTCCCCCCATCTCTGCCCCAGATTCATGTCTCCACATCTCTGCCCCCAGTGTCATGCCGTCCTCTCCTTCATCTGCCCCCAGTTTCACATTCCACCGCAGTGTACACATTACACTTACCTTCTCCTCGCTTCCCCGACGCTCTCTCCGCGCCTCTCTCTCTTTCGCACACAGTTGTAGACGTGATGTGATCACATCGCGTCTACACAGCGACTAGTGTAAACGCAGCGGCAAAGCAAGGAGCTGAACTGTGACAGCTCCTTGCTGTAGCCGAGTATGTGTTCAACGCAGATCTGGGTTGAAATTGGACATACAATGCTGCGGGCGCCAGGGGGCCGGCACACGGTGGCGGGCCAAAACCAGGCCCCCCTATTTTTCAATTTGGCTGGGCCCCTGACGCCAGTAGCAGTAATACTGGCCTATCGGCGGCCCTGACTCAGAGTTCCTCCGATCTCGGGATCGCTGCCAAACCAAGGAAAAAGAAAAGTTCGGCATCGGGCAGTATATGGAATTTGCAGGAATTTATGTAATTCTGGATAGTCTGGATAATTCGAGTCATCGCCTAGCCACATAATTCCTTGCTTTCATGGGAGGCTTGACGGCTCCTGTACAACCATTCCATCCACTGGTGCAATGGCTGTGCTTGATATCGCATTTCAACCCATCTACTTGTATAGGACTGAGCTGCGATCAGGCCAGGTGACTAATGAATGGGACATCATAAGGCCTGTGAAGCTTCAACCAGCTGATGGAAGATCACCACCCTGGACCCCAAAAATCATCAATTGATGACCTATCCTTAGGACAGGTCATTAAATTAAAATTTCTGGCAAACCCCTTTAATAGAGCACAAGACTACATGAGTCCACTTTTACTTTAGATTGAATTCGGCTAAGGACTCCAATTTTTCATTAATTCAATTCAATACAGTATTGTAACATGTTAGCGAAGACCTTGAAAGATTGCAATTCACATCGTAACCACTGGATGGCCACAGAGAAACACATATATGACAGACATCTTGTGACAGAGTATTGTGAAACTTATTGTTTTGAAAAGCTGGTCATTTTGTGACACACGTACCATGTCTGGATATGTCCATTGAAGAGGAAAGCTAAGGAAGGACAGATCTGTATTTCAACTCTTAGTAACTCTATCTATGAATTCCATGGAAGGTTGTGCTTGGCCCAATTTCGTTTTGTGCATTCTGCTATTACGGTATGTTCACACGGCGAAAAATGGCTTCCACGTGTAAACATACTGCGCGGCTAGCCGCAACTAAATGCCGGTACAGTGCACTGGCATCCCTGGATTAGGCCCGAATGAATGGGCCTAATCGGGAAGGAGTCTCATGCCGTGGACGCTGTGGCTGAGTCAGCCACGGAATCCGAGGCTCGCTTCTCTCCGCTACTAGCTAGTGAAGGGCTCCCATTCAAGTCAATAAGAGCCATTTTTGGCAGTGGATTTTGAGGCGGAATCCTTGTGAGTATATGAATCTAAAAGAGTTGCTGTAAGGAGCATCTGTACCGGACTTTTGGCTTAGTTCAAAATAAATTTTGACAGATGTGAGATTCTCCATTTTTTTAACATTGAAGTCTATGGCCACCATTTTTTTTTAACAGACACCTCATGACAGACATCCAACAGTAGTGTGAATACCTCCTTAGGGAGTTTAGATTGGGAGGAGCGAGAGATGTGGGTCCTGAGACCGACCACTGAAACGTGAAACACATGTTGAATGACTAATGGTAGGCAAGAAGGGAGAGATGACTTATAAATGTAGTGCCAGTGTCGGGTGTAGTTGGCTCTTCAATTACTGCAGTAGGCATAGGAATGAGTCGGGTTGGGAGTTAATTATTTGGCCAAATTAATGAACCTTTGTGAGCCATATTGGATGCTTTGGGAAGCTATTGGTAGAGTGATCTGTAGAGTGATCTCTGAGAGCGTGGGTGTATACAGATGGGTGGATATGAGTTGGGGCAGTAGGCACACAACTTTGTGACCTCAAATTGTAGGCAGACCTCAAATTGATGACCCGAGTATGAATCAGTTTACCCAAGTATGGGTTGCTTAGGGTTACAGAGTGTAGGTTGACCTCAGAGTGACTTGTTTGCTACTTGAGTACTCAGGTAAGACACTGTGTTGTAACATGTGTATATAGCTACCTTTACTACCTTGGAGCCAGTGGCGTAACTACCGCCATAGCAGCAGAGGCAGCAGCCACAGCGCCCGGGACATTAGCGCTGCTATCATTATACTCGGGGGGTCTTTTCGGACCCCCCGAGTATAATCATTGGTGGACCGGGAGAGGTTAGAAACGTAAAAAACACTGTTACTTACTAGAGATGAGCGAACAGTGTTCTATCGAACTCATGTTCGATCGGATATCAGGCTGTTCGATGTGTTCGATTCGAATCGAACATCACGTGGCAAACTCCAAAAAAATTCGATTCCCCTCCCACCTTCCCTGGCGCTTTTTTTGCACCAATAACAGCGCAGGGGAGGTGGAACAGGAACTACGACACCGGAGGCATCGAAAAAAATCGGAAAAAGTCATTGGCTGCCGAAATCAGGTGACCTCCATTTTAGACGAATAGTGGATTTCAAATCCGGGTCATATGAGAATGTGAACTTTGTGACTATGAGACAGGGATAGCTGTACAGGCAGGGATAGCTAGGGATAACCTTTATTTAGGTAGGAATGTTATTAAAAATAACTTTTTGGGGCTCTATCGGGTGTGTAATTGTGATTTTTGTGACATAAACTTTTTCCAATAGGAATGCATTGGACAGCGCTGATTGGCCAGAGTACGGAACTCGACCAATCAGCGCTGGCTTTGCTGGAGGAGGCGGAGTCTAAGATCGCTCCACACCAGTCTCCATTCAGGTCCGACCTTAGACTCCGCCTCCTCCGGCAGAGCCAGCGCTGATTGGTCGAGTTCCGTACTCTGGCCAATCAGCGCTGGCCAATGCATTTCTATGGGGAAAAGTTAGCTTGCGAAAATCGCAAACTGACAGGGATTTCCATGAAATAAAGTGACTTTTATGCCCCCAGACATGCTTCCCCTGCTGTCCCAGTGTCATTCCAGGGTGTTGGTATCATTTCCTGGGGTGTCATAGTGGACTTGGTGACCCTCCAGACACGGATTTGGGTTTCCCCCTTAACGAGTATATGTTCCCCATAGACTATAATGGGGTTCGAAACCCATTCGAACACACGAACAGTGAGCGGCTGTTCGAATCGAATTTCGAACCTCGAACATTTTAGTGTTCGCTCATCTCTATTACTTACCTCTCCACGATCCTGGCCAGGCCTCCTTCCTAGTTGTCTGACGTCTCTGACGTCACATGAACCCGGCCTGCGACCTGGGTCATGTGACGTCCAACGTCATTGAAGAAGGATGGCAGCGGAGGCCGACAGCGTAGGAGCCGAGGGACAGGTAAGAAACATTAGTTTTTTATGTTTTTATTCCCCCGGGTCTCCAATTATTATACTCTGGGGTCTGAAAAGATCCCAGAGTATAATAATTGTTTATGGGTGTCCACAGTGGGACATAATACTGTGTGCAGGGGCCACTATTGGGGATAATACTGTGTGCAGGGGCCACTATTGGGGATAATACAGTGTGCAGGGGCCACTATTGGGGATAATACTGTGTGCAGGGGCCACTATGGGGTATAATACTGTATGCAGGGGCCACTATTGGGGATAATACTGTGTGCAGGGTCCACTATGGGGGATAATACTATGTGCAGGGGCCACTATGGGGTATAATACTGTATGCAGGGGCCACTATTGGGGATAATACAGTGTGCAGGGGCCACTATTGGGGATAATACTGTGTGCAGGGGCCACTATTGGGGATAATACTATGTGCAGGGGCCACTATGGGGGATAATACTGTATGCAGGGGCCACTATTGGGGATAATACTGTGTGCAGGGTCCACTATGGGGGATAATACTATGTGCAGGGGCCACTATGGGGTATAATACTGTATGCAGGGGCCACTATTGGGGATAATACAGTGTGCAGGGGCCACTATTGGGGATAATACTGTGTGCAGGGGCCACTATTGGGGATAATACTATGTGCAGGGGCCACTATGGGGGATAATACTGTGTGCAGGGGCCACTATTGGGGATAATACTGTGTGCAGGGGCCACTATGGGGCATAATAGAACGCGCAGGAATGCGTAGGAGGGGGGTCGGTCGAGGTCTTCGGCGTCAGTGTTGGTCGGGAGGGGGGGGGGCAAGTCAAAAGTTCGCCACGGGGCCCCGCCATTCCTAGTTACGCCACTGCTTGGAGCCATAGACTGTAAATATGCCATACAGGTACCAATGTTATTTACTGTTAAAATGAATCTGAACATAGTTTGCCTATATTTGATATCTCCTGTTAAGGCAAACCTAAGAGAACAAGCAGAGAAGGAGGAGACTTCCTCCCCGCGGGTACAATGCTGGTGACAGAGGATCTCTATGAAGCAGATCGGCTGCTGAACTGGGTTGTCTCTTTCTTTCATATTTTCTGTACTGTACTAAAGTCCTTTGCGTAAAATATTTTATTTCACAACAAGAAACCCTGAAGTTTGTTGTTATTGCACCTGCACAACTTTCCAGATGTCAGAAGTCAGTGTTCATACTATCCATGTTCAAAGTCTTAAAACATGACTAGGGATTTTAGACATCTCTGAGTCTCTTCAAAATGGAGGAAACAACCTTCTGTCCCTTGTCAGCACACATGATAGGCCCTCCAAGGTTCCTGGACCTGTGTGTAATTGCATCCTCTGCACCCCTAAAGTTATTCCCCTGAGCAACTGCATCACACAACTCAGTGCTTGACTTCCATCTTTAAATAGTTTAAAGCCTAAATCCAGATGTGAGCCATGGTGGTAAATAGAAATGACTGAATTTTTCAAAAATTTTATTCGGCAGGTTAGCTGAATTTTTTGATACGATTCGATCTGAATTAATTTGCGGAAAATCACGTAAAAAAAACTCCAAAACCACTATTTCCTGGCTGCAAAGAGCCTGTATAGGGGTGTAGAACATTGTGCCTTGTAGTAACATGCATAGGGAGTCTGCTGTGGTTTTTAGTAATATCCCAATAGGGAACCTGAACTAGTGATGCACTGATCACCGATTCAGCACTATAGACTGGAATACAATGCAGTCTATAGAGGAAGTCAGTCTATTCAGGCGCATAGGCGGACTTCCTCACTTCTGGGCTGGATCAACCAGGTACTGGCATCACTCACCAGACCCCAGGCTGCAAATGATGCATATCGGCACCCCCGATTTTGCTGTGGGGACATGTAGCATGGCGGAACTCCTTGGATGCTGTGGTCATGTTTGACCACCAAGGGGTTAAAACCCACATTTGGTAGCTGTGCTCTGATCCGGAGTTATGGAGCAGGGTGTTAGCTGTCAGTTACAGGTAACACTGGCTCCCGATGAGGGCGATCACAAAGGGGTTAAATGGCTGTGACATCACAGGGCTGGCTGCCCGCTGATTGGCTGCACGCATGACACTGTGGGTGATCCCGCCATCCCAGAGTACCTTGCCCCATGTCCTAATACGTGCAGCAGACATTTTAGGAAAAAATGAAAGTGTGAACAAACCTCAGCTATCTCTCTAACCTTCATTCGACGGTTCTCTAGCACCATTCGGTGAACTTGAGCAATGTTTTCGTTCGTGGTTGCAGTTTTTGGCCATCTCGAAAGTTCATCGTCAACCAAGCTGGTACGGCCACGTTTCAATTGAGCTGCCCAAAATTTGACGGTGGTACATGATGGTGCAGAGTCCCCGTCTTTCATTTGTGAAAGCGTATTGTCTTTCAAAAACAAATATCTAATGACAGCTTGATATTTGATTATATCCATTTTCACAAAATCACTCGTAACGACTCACTACAAAGAACAACCGCTGGTGCAAAATGGTAGAAATTTTTGTGAGTACATTCCAACGCATGCGCGGACACATTCCCCAAGTTTGGTTGATGAGTGTTGCCCTCTACATAGTTACATAGTTACATAGTTGATGAGGTTGGATAAAGACATGAGTCCATCAAGTCCCACCTATAACCCTACAATCCCCTACAGTGTTGATCCGGGGAAAGGCAAAAAACCCCATGAGGCTCATGCCAATTACATGTGGAGGTCGGAAACTTTTCAGACTACCCTCGTATTTAGCTGGTGATAAAATCCCACGCATTTTCAGCGCTCATTATATATTAATTCCTATTTTGGCAAACCACTGCCAAGACCCAACCCCTATGGCAGAACTTACAGTCAAGCAGTACTGTACTACGCTGTTCCCGTATCCCCCATAGAGGAGAATGGGAATTATGGAAACAGTATGGCAGAGCAGAGTTACATTGTTTCAGTTGCTTCACAGTTCCGAAAATGTGGTCTGCCCTTTCTGCAGATCCCGTTCACCTCTATGGAATGTATGAGGACGGTGCATACCCTCGGTAGACTTTCCATCCAGAAAAGGTCACCCATTACCAACCATAGGGTCAAATCCTTATCCACATGTAAAACTTGCCTAATTTGTCTTTGATTTTTTTTCTTAAATTCTGCGGCCAGTCTGCAATGTCTTTCTTTTCCCAGTGTAATTTGCCCCCCATGTGCACGTACCCTTAAAGTGTTCCCCGCTCTGCTCTGAACTGCCTATCAGGGCACAATACACTCCATAGAGATTATGCAATAGGTTCCCTTCCACAAATGAATATAGAGGAAGAAAAAATAAAAGCCGGCACAGAAATTAAGCGACTCTGCTACAGTTGTTAGGTCAATTTAAAACTGTGCGATTACCATGGAAACCCAGTCTGCCGCACAGTTCAGAGAACATTTATCCGACAGATTTTATATACAGGAGTTCAGCGCACCATCTGCATGCTGATCTGCTTGGCAATTCCTTCCCATTCATGTTACATTGCCGTTCGTACAATCCAAGAGACGCTTTTCCCTACGTAATGAGACCGCACCGGGCGCGGGACAAAGCGATTACGTGCAGAGCTCTGGTTGTTTATGAGTTGTAAGTTCCAAGAAAGGATTTAGTCACAAGTATCGTATTGTAAGTGGGACAGGTACAGCCCTATGAAAAAGTTTGGGCACCCCTATTAATCTTAATCATTTTTAGTTCTAAATATTTTGGTATTTGCAGCAGCCATTTCAGTTTGATATATCTAATAACTGATGGACACAGTAATATTTCAGGATTGAAATGAGGTTTATTGTACTAACAGAAAATGTGCAATATGCATTAAACCAAAATTTGACCGGTGCAAAAGTATGGGCACCTCAACAGAAAAGTGACATTAATATTTAGTAGATCCTCCTTTTGCAAAGATAACAGCCTCTAGTCGCTTCCTGTAGCTTTTAATCAGTTCCTGGATCCTGGATAAAGGTATTTTGGACAAACAATTCAAGTTCAGTTAAGTTAGATGGTCGCCGAGCATGGACAGCCCGCTTCAAATCATCCCACAGATGTTCAATGATATTCAGGTCTGGGGACTGGGATGGCCATTCCAGAACATTGTAATTGTTCCTCTGCATGAATGCCTGAGGATTTGGAGCGGTGTTTTGGATCATTGTCTTGCTGAAATATCCATCCCCGGCGTAACTTCAACTTCGTCACTGATTCTTGAACATTATTCTCAAGAATCTGCTGATACTGAGTGGAATCCATGCGACCCTCAACTTTAACAAGATTCCCGATGCCGGCATTGGCCACACAGCCCCAAAGCATGATGGAACCTCCACCAAATTTTACAGTGGGTAGCATGTGTTTTTCTTGGAATGCTGTTTCTTTTTGGACGCCATGCATAACGCCTTTTTTTTATAACCAAACAACTCAATTTTTGTTTCCAAAATGAAGCTGCCTTGTCCAAATGTGCTTTTTCATACCTCAGGCAACTCTATTTGTGGCGTACGTGCAGAAACGGCTTCTTTCTCATCACTCTCCCATACAGCTTCTATTTGTGCAAAGTGCGCTGTATAGTTGACCGATGCACAGTGACACCATCTGCAGCAAGATGATGCTGCAGCTCTTTGGAGGTGGTCTGTGGATTGTCCTTGGCTGTTCTCACCATTCTTCTTCTCTGCCTTTCTGATATTTTTCTTGGCCTGCCACTTCTGGGCTTAACAAGAACTGTCCCTGTGGTCTTCCATTTCCTTACTATGTTCCTCACAGTGGAAACTGACAGGTTAAATCTCTGAGACAACTTTTTGTATCCTTCCCCTGAACAACTATGTTGAACAATCTTTGTTTTCAGATCATTTGAGAGTTGTTTTGAGTAGCCCATGATGCCACTCTTCAGAGGAGATTCAAATAGGAGATCAACTTGCAATTGGCCACCTTAAATACCTTTTCTTATGATTGGATACATCTGGCTATGAAGTTCAAAGCTCACTGAGGTTACAAAACCAATTTTGTGCTTCAGTAAGTCAGTAAAAAGTAGTTAGGGGAATTCAAATCAATAAAATGATAAGGGTGCCCATACTTTTGCACCGGTCAAATTTTGGTTTAATGCATATTGCACATTTTCTGTTAGTACAATAAACCTCATTTCAATCCTGAAATATTACTGTGTCCATCAGTTATTAGATATATCAAACTGAAATGGCTGTTGCAAACACCAAAATATTTAGAACAAAAAATGATTAAGATTAATAGGGGTGCCCAAACTTTTTCATAGGACTGTATATCCCCATCGGTTTCTATGCGGTTACATAAATACTGATCTGGGGATAATGGTGGTCTTAAAGGGGTTGTCCGTGGCAGGAAAGGCCGTTAGTGTTCATGTGTTGGAGAATAGGCATTGTGCCCTACTAACTTATATAGGACATGGTATATAAAGTGTACCTAAATACTGAATTGCCTTTGCATACATCAGCAGTACAGGGCTTGCAAGTGAGGATCAGTGCCGCACCTCCCATGAGGCGACCTGAAGCGACCGCTTCAGGCGGCACTATGCCGGGGCCCCGGGGGAGGGTGGCATTTTTGCTGACCTAAGCCAGTCCAGGACAAGCTGTCCTGGACTGGCTTAGGGTCACCATCACTGAGCGGTGGATTGGGGAGGCTGCTGGAGCAGCGCTGGTCCAACGGCCGCCCCTCACGCTCAGGCAGAGAGCAGGTCCTCTCCCTGCCTGCTCTCTGCCTGCTAATGACGCTTGCTCCGCTCGGCCCCGCCCCCTCCGCTCGGCCCCTCCCCTCCGCATGGCCCTGTCCCCTCCTCGGGGGGAGGGCAGCTTTCTGACGTCCGCCTCAGGCAGCAGAAACCCATGGTTCACCCCTGGTGAGGATTAATACTATTTCTGACTATTGTATGTGGGTTTTTTTGTGCAGTTTTTAGCAGTTTTCCCCTAGGCAGGCTCTATCTATAGTTTGCAGTTCTCTCTGAGCTGGTGGGTGGACACTATCAGTCATACAATGTACATTGGAGATAGAGAAGGAATGTGTTATTAGTCCCCTGTACATGGGAGATACAGTCAGGGGTGAACCATTTGTTTCTGCAGCCTGAAGAAGACTTCAGACCCCCCCCCCCCCCCGGAGGAGGGGGCGGGGCCAAGCGGAAGGGGGTGGGCGGGGCCAAGCTGAGGAGGTGGGATCGAGCGGAGGAGTCGGGGCCTAGCTGAGGGGTTTAGCGGAGAGGGAGAGGACCTGCTCTCTGCCTGAGCGTGAGGGGAGGCCGCTGGAGCAGTGCTGCTCCAGTGGCCTCCCCAATCCACCGCTCAGTGACAGTGACCCTAAGCCAGTCCAGGACAGCTTGTCTTGGACTGGCTTAGGTCAGCAAAAATGCCGCCCTCCCTGGGGCCCTGGCACAGCACCGCCCGAAGCAGTCGCTTCAGGTCGCCTCATGGGAGGTGCGGCGCTGGATACAGTCCACAAAATCCAGTCCATATGATAGCCTTCCTAGCCAAAATCAGAGACCCAGACACCAAGCACCATAGTCATTTAGGACGTTAGGAGTCCTTGCCTCTTGCGCCTATACTGTGACGTACAGCATATAGTATTATCCCACGGGGAGGCAGGGACTCGTAGTCTCATAGATAACTGTGGTGCTTGGATTTCAGGTCTATAGACTGGTTTGGCAAATAAATGGACTGAATGTTACAAACTATATTCTTCTGTATTCAGGAGGTCTATCTCTATTTCTCACACAGAACAGCCTCAGGACATATATTGAGAGATACTGACCTGTACTAATGTGAATAAAGTACTTTGATTGTAATAGAAATCTCCCATTTAGCTCCAGCATCACACTAAGCCTGTGTCTTACTCTCTACAGCTAAGTCACTGGGTACAGATGGAACTAATGTCTTCATCCCTGGTGGTCTAAGGCAGTAATGGAGATTAAAAGGGTTACCCAGGACTATAATACTGATTGCTGTGACCTCTTTACTTACCAAGTACTGTATCAGACACTGTATAGTGGCTGTGCTTGGTATTACAGCATAGCCCTATTCATTTGGACAGGGCTGAGCTGTAGCATGGCCATGGGACTGATGTGTGTGATGTCACTGCCTTGCATATTTTTTACCCAGAATCCCTAGTGGAGCAGGAATGACTTGTAAGTCTCCGTACTGCCTATGTAGGCACACACTCTCCCTAATGTGTATGATTATCCCCTGACCCTGGTCTATAGTCTCACTCTGCCAAATCACTCTGAGGAGGCCCAATAGGCCGAAACAGCGCTGTCCATAGCTGGTAATCTGTTCATTTTGGAATAGAAATACTAATTTGGCAATTAAATCCACATCATGATAGTAGGCTTATTAACTGAGTCATGCATGATGTTAAGGGGGCTGTCCCTAGAGGGCAGCGTACAGAGTGCACTGTTCTCCTAATTACATCCTGGAGAATAGATTTGCATATTTTTTACCCAGAATCCCTAGCGGAGCAGGAATGACTTGTAAGTCTCCGTACGCCTATGTAGACACACACTCTCCCTAATGTGTACGATTATCCCCTGACCCTAAGAAAAGGAAGGGAGCTCAATATCATAAACCTGGTCCGGAACAGTGGAAGAGTTACTGTATAGTACCATTACTATGAATCAGGGTAGTATAGGAAGTACTGAAATCGTACTTTTATAGTGTTAATAGTGTCACAAGCAGGTGCATGTTCTGTAGTACAGTCTATTGCTTAGTTAGCCATATTCACACATAACATTGCAGTTTTTCTGGTGGCCAGGGCATAGCCATTTACAGAACACAGGTATTAGTAGACTGTCAAAAAATAGAAAATGTCCTATTGTCCATTTTGATGGATCACTCAATAGACTGAAGTCTATTAGTGTTCCGTGAAAATGGGTTGTATGAAAAAACTGACCTTTCCATCCACTTTCAAGATAAGTTTTCACACGTGTTCGTGGCAATATAGCCTAGACTAGGTTCTGTGAGCGCAATCCGCTATAAGTATCACCATATTGAAGTCTGAATTAATAAAGTTGATGTATAAGCCAGGCTTAGAGAGACACAAATACGTCCAGCTATGGTGTATATAGTGGATTCTGCTTTAATGGAGGGAAAGAGGTAGTTTTAATACATTGTATAGACGAGCAGGTTGGACTAGTATAATTAGCATAACATGATTGGTGGCGAAGTTGTAAAATAGTTCTGGCACATGACTATTGGGTAAGAAACAGGAGAGGAGTCACATCTCATTAAGACTCAGGGGGATATGTGAGCTCTCTAAACAAAAAGGTCAGTAAAATGGCTGCAGGCTTGGCCCCACATGGAATCCAAAATGGACGTTACACAATCTGACATCCCAAAAAAAAAAGATCTATTTTATAGTGACTGAGCAATTTTATGATGACCTGTAGTAATATCACATGTCTGATAGAAAATAGACACTGAGAGATATAAGTAGTGAAGGGCCCCCACTCAGTACAATTTGCTCCACAGTGGTCCCCACACAGTATGATCTGTTCCACAGTGGTCCCCACACAATACAATCTGCTCCACAGTGACCCCCACACAGTATGATATGTTCCACAGATGGGTGCCCACAGAGAGGGCAATGAGTGCCACCTCTGGCACCCATGCTATAGGTTCGCCATCACAGCTCTATGGGGTCTGCAGATAACCACTTTTTAAGCCGACAGGCGCTCTGTCTTTCGCGGCCTTATGTGGACCCAAGCGACGGAGACCCGAATTCTAGTGTAAACCTAGTGTTAAACCTTATTCATGAGGCAGTAAAAAAATTACCATGTGACGGCAATTTTAAGAATGAGAATGAATAAGTCAATTTTTTTGACAGACAGAAACCTGCCCTAACTTTTTCCCTTTGTTGGACACATAGAGCCGATAAAAATGAATGGAACTGATATCATAGTTATGTCTGATATACACAGTCCAGTGACATTAATGTGACCACCTGTCAAAATCCAGAATAACCCCCTTTGGCAGAGCGGACCGCTGCGAGACATGCAGGAAGAGAGGGGATGTGGTGATGATGATCACTGGGATGTTGAGCCATGCCGACTCCAGTGCCGTGGCCAGCTGCGCTAGGTTACGCGGTTGAGCATCCATGGCACAAAAAACCTGATCGAGGTGGTCCCACAGATTCTCGATTGGGTTCAAATCCAGAGAATTTGCAGGCCAAGGGAGTACGGTAAACTCATCCTGGTGCTCCTCGAACCACGCACGTACACTGCGAGCTTTATGACACGTGGCATTGTCCTGCTGGTAGATGCCATCATCCTGAGGAAAAACATTTCACATGTAGGGGGGAACATGGTCCGCAAGGATAGATGCATACTTGTGTGTATCCATTGTGCGTTCCACAATGATGAGTGCACCCAGATGGCTGATGACACGTGCCTTCTGCCATTGGTTATTTAACGTTGACGTCAAAAGTAGGCGGCGGTCACATTAATATGACTGGACTGTGTAAATTAATCACTGGATTGGGTCAAAAAAGAAAGATCATGGAAAATCATCACATTTGTTAACAGTCCATTAAAAACAGATGCGGAATGGATGCAAAATGACTATTCTCAATGGACCAATTTGTCTGAAAAATGAATATGGTCATGTGAATAGGACCTTAGTCTGAAAGGTCCAATGTGTCCAACTCCCCTATAGTTTACAGACTGGCTACATATAATTCCTCGCTCATGTAGTCACATACTATGGAGATGATGACATGGTGGTGATACCAGTAGGTTGTACCAGTACACACAATGTGGTGGAACGTGCAACAACCTCCGACGTTCTATGCAGAAGAGATCAATGCTGGACAAGTTCCATTATACGCCATGATTGGGATCTCAGTGGGTTTGCTCGTCTCATACAGAAGTCTCTTTTTGTCTGTTTTTCTCTGTACTCTCAATGCTACTGCTGAGAACTTTCCTAAAATAAAGATCTTTGAAAACATGACAAATATGAGAATAGCGGCGGCGGCGGCGGCGTATGCACGTACAGAGGCGTCACCATGGACTCGGCAGAACACTCGGTTACTTGATCACGCTGGTTCTATGTTGGAATCGATTGGAAGTTATTTAGCCGTTTGCTTGAGAAGATGTTAATGATGATACAATTAATGATGCGTGAAATTTAAGAAGTTGAAAATAGGCTGAGTCATTCATGTGTTATTTCAGGCTGGATGCCTTCTGTGGGATGGAAAGGGAGACAAGTGATGGGACAGATGATAAATGCAGATTTATTTACAAGGTCACAACGAGACAACCTGAAAGACAACTAGTGGTGGCCAACCCAACGCTTAGGAGGACCAAAAATGTAGCACTTAACCCATTACGTGCAATGTCCCTGGTTTGGTGGACACGTGGTCACTGATGGGCATCACTCTCATTTTGGGTAAATAGGAGATATGGAATTGAATTCCCAAAATAAGTACAGCCCCATTCCTCCCTTACATAGGGCAGTCAGCTGTCCACTATGTAAAATTCAGCCATAAACCACATATAGTATACAGCTACATGCCCCCTATACTCAGAGTAGCCTATGGCTAGTAAAAAGTTTTAGGCAGATGTGAAAAAATTGCTACAAAGTAAAAATGGCTTCAGAAATAGAAATGTTAAAAGTTTTAATTAACATGTAACAAAATGAAGTAATTAAGTAAATCCCATCAATTTTTGGTGTGAGCGCCCCTTGGAGGAGACCTGATGTGAACATCATCCAGTCCATCTGGGATTACAGGAAGAGACAGAAGGATTGGGGCAATCCGACATCCACAGAAGATCCATGGTTAGTTCTCCAAGATGGCGGGAACAACTTCCCTGCTGAGTACTGCCAAAAACTATCCTCAAGTGTACCGAGAAGAACTGATGGAGGGCAAAGGTCATACCAAATATTGATGGGATTTAGATTATTCTTCCTTCACTTTGCATTTTGTTAATTGATAAAAATAAACTATTAAAACTTGTACTTCTGAAGGTATTTTACACCTTTGCATCAAACCTTTACACAGTACTAATATACAGATAGACAGGGGTTGTCTTCATGATATGTTACTAGAGATGAGCGAATAGTGTTCTATCGAACTCATGTTCGATCGGATATTAGGCTGTTCGGCATGTTCGAATCGAATCGAACACCGCGTGGTAAAGTGCGCCATTACTCGATTCCCCTCCCACCTTCCCTGGCGCCTTTTTTGCTCCAATAACAGCGCAGGGTAGGTGGGACAGGAACTACGACACCGGTGACGTTGAAAAAAGTAGGCAAAACCCATTGGCTGCCGAAAACATGTGACCTCTAATTTAAAAGAACAGCGCCGCCCAGGTTCGCGTCATTCTGAGCTTGCAATTCACCGAGGACGGAGGTTTCCGTCCAGCTAGCTAGGGCTTAGATTCTGGGTAGGCAGGGACAGGCTAGGATAGGAAGGAGAAGACAACCAACAGCTCTTGTAAGAGCTAAATTCCAGGGAGAAGCTTGTCAGTGTAACGTGGCACTGACGGGCTCAATCGCCGCAACCCAGCTTTCCCAGGATCCTGAATGGAATACACTGACAGTGTATTCCCGTATACCCCATATATACACCCCAAATCCCCGTTCCAACGGTGTGTCCCCCCACCTTCACCCCAGAAATACCCTGCAAGTCCCCTAGCAATAGAATTGGGGCTATATACACCCACTATTTTTGCTACTGCCATATAGTGCCATTGTCTGACTGGGAATTCAAAGAATATATTGGGGTTATAAATACCCTCATTTCTTGCTACTGCCATATAGTGCCAGTTTCTGACTGGTAATTCAAAGAATATATTGGGGTTACGTGCACCCACAATTTTTGCTACTGGTATATAGTGCCATTGTCTGACTGGGAATTCAAAGAATATATTGGGGTTACAAATACCCTCATTTCTTGCTACTGGTATATAGTGCCAGTTTCTGACTGGTAATTCAAAGAATATATTGGGATTATAAATACCCTCATTTCTTGCTACTGGTATATAGTGCCATTGTCTGACTGGGAATTCAAAGAATATATTGGGGTTATAAATACCCTCATTTCTTGCTACTGGTATATAGTGCCATTGTCTGACTGGGAATTCAAAGAATATATTGGGGTTACAAATACCCTCATTTCTTGCTACTGGTATATAGTGCCATTGTCTGACTGGGAATTCAAAGAATATATTGGGGTTACAAATACCCTCATTTCTTGCTACTGCCATATAGTGCCAGTTTCTGACTGGTAATTCAAAGAATATATTGGGGTTATAAATACCCTCATTTCTTGCTACTGGTATATAGTGCCATTGTCTGACTGGGAATTCAAAGAATATATTGGGGTTACAAATACCCTCATTTCTTGCTACTGGTATATATTGTCTGACTGGAAATTCAAAGAATATATTGGGGTTACAAATACCCTCATTTCTTGCTACTGGTATATAGTGCCATTGTCTGACTGGGAATTCAAAGAATATATTGGGGTTACAAATACCCTCATTTCTTGCTACTGGTATATAGTGCCATTGTCTGACTGGGAATTCAAAGAAGATATTGGGGTTATAAATACCCTCATTTCTTGCTACTGGTATATAGTGCCATTGTCTGACTGGGAATTCAAAGAATATATTCGGGTTACGTGCACCCACAATTTTTGCTACTGGTATATAGTGCCAATTTCTAACTGGGAATTCAAAATGCACAAGGCTCCCGGAAAGGGACGTGGACGAGGCCGTGGGCGAGGTCGGGGGAATGGTTCTGGGGAGCAAGGTAGCAGTGAAGCCACAGGGCGTCCCGTGCCTACTCCTGTGGGGCAGCAAGCATTGCGCCACTCCACAGTGCCAGGGTTGCTTGCCACATTAACTAAACTGCAGGGTACAAACCTTAGTAGGCCCGAGAACCAGGAACAGGTCTTGCAATGGCTGTCAGAGAACGCTTACAGCACATTGTCCAGCAGCCAGTCAGACTCTGCCTCCTCTCCTCCTATTACCCAACAGTCTTGTCCTCCTTCCTCCCAAAATTCCCAAGCTTCACAGAACAATAACCCCAACTGTCCCTGCTCCCCAGAGCTGTTCTCCGCTCCTTTCATTGTCCCTGAACCTGCCCCTCCACGTCACGATTCCACGAACCTAACAGAGGAGCATCTGTGTCCAGATGCTCAAACACTAGAGTCTCCTCCATCTCCGTTCGATTTGGTGGTGGATGACCAGCAACCCCCCCTCATCGACGATGATGTGACGCAGTTGCCGTCAGGGCATCCAGTTGACCTGCGCATTGTGCGGGAGGAGGAGATGAGACAGGAGTTGGAAGAGGAAGTGGTGGATGATGAGGACACTGACCCGACCTGGACAGGGGGGATGTCAAGCGGGGAAAGTAGTGTGGATGTTGAGGCAGGTGCAGCACCAAAAAGGGTAGCTAGAGGCAGAGGCAGAGGTCAGCAGCTTAGGCGAAGCCAGGCCACACCCGGAATCTCCCAAGATGTCCCAGTTCGTACCCAGCCCCGAAAAACTCCCACCTCGAGGGCACGTTTCTCGAAGGTGTGGAGTTTTTTCAAGGAATGCGCCGAGGACAGATATAGTGTTGTCTGCACAATTTGCCTCTCGAAATTGATTAGGGGCTCTGAGAAGAGCAACCTGTCCACCACTTCAATGCGCCGTCATTTGGAATCCAAGCACTGGAATCAGTGGCAGGCAGCAACGGCAGGACAAAGGCCGCCTGCCGTTCACGCCACTGCCACTGCCTCTGCCACTGCTGACTGTGCTGGCGATGCACTCCAGAGGACGAGCCAGGACACCACTTCATCTGCCTCCGCCACTTTGTTGACTTCTTCCTCATCCTCCCCTGTTCCTGTCTTATCTCCTTCTCCTGCACCATCAAAGGCACCATCAGGCGCTTCTTTACAACAACCCACCATCTCTCAGACATTGGAGCGGCGGCAGAAATACACTGCTATCCACCCACACGCGCAAGCCTTGAACGCCAACATCGCTAAACTGCTGGCCCAGGAGATGTTGGCGTTCTGGCTTGTTGAAACTCCCGCCTTCCTGGACCTGATGGCAACTGCGGCACCTCGCTATGCCGTCCCTAGCCGTCACTACTTCTCCCGGTGTGCCGTCCCCGCCTTGCACCAGCACGTGTCACTCAACATCAGGCGGGCCCTTAGTTCCGCACTTTGCACAAAGGTCCACTTGACCACCGACGCGTGGACAAGTGCATGCGGACAGGGACGCTACATTTCACTGACGGCACACTGGGTGAATGTAGTTGAGGCTGGGACTGCTTCCCAAACTGGCCTGGTGTACCTCGTCTCCCCGCCTAACATTCCTGGCAGGGACACGAGAAGAACACCCCCCTCCTCCTCCTCCTCCACCACCTCCTCCTCCGCCACCACCTCCTCCTCCGCCACCGCCTCCTCCTCCGCTGTTAGATTGACCCCAGATACGAGTTGGAAACGTTGCAGCGCTGGCGTTGGTAGACGTCAGCAGGCCGTGCTGAAGCTGATCAGCTTGGGGGACAGACAGCACACTGCCTCCGAGGTGAGGGATGCCCTCCTCGATGAGACGGCAATATGGTTTGAGCCGCTGCACCTGGGCCCAGGCATGGTCGTTTGTGATAACGGCCGGAACCTGGTAGCAGCTCTGGAGCTTGCCGGACTCCAACATGTTCCATGCCTGGCCCACGTCTTCAACCTAGTGGTGCAACGTTTCCTAAAGAGCTACCCCAATGTTCCAGAGCTACTGGTGAAAGTGCAGCGCATGTGCGCCCACTTTCGCAAGTCGACAGTAGCCGCTGCTAGCTTAAAATCTCTCCAGCAACGCCTGCATGTGTCACAACACCGGCTTTTGTGCGACGTCCCCACACGCTGGAACTCAACGTTTCAGATGTTGAATAGAGTGGTTGAGCAGCAGAGACCTTTGATGGAATACCAGCTACAAAACCCTAGGGTGCCACAAAGTCAGCTGCCTCAGTTTCTCATCCATGAGTGGCCATGGATGAGAGACCTTTGTGACATCCTACGGGTGTTTGAGGAGTCCACAAGGAGGGTGAGCTCTGAGGATACGATGGTGAGCCTTACAATCCCGCTCTTGTGTGTTCTGAGAGAATCCCTGATTGACATCAGGGATAACTCAGATCACACAGAGGAGTCAGGGATAGCATCCGATCCGTCACAGCTGGAGAGTAGGTCCACACATCTGTCCGCTTCATCGCGTTTAATGGAGGAGGAGGAGGAGGAGGAGGAGGAGGGGGAGGAGGAAGAAGAGTTGTCCGATGATGTGATGGTGATACAGGAGGCTTCCGGGCAACTTCGAATCATCCCATTGTTGCAGCGCGGATGGGTAGACATGGAGGATGAGGAGGAAATGGAGATTGAACTTTCCGGTGGGGCCAGAGGAGTCATGCCAACTAACACTGTGGCAGACATGGCTGAGTTCATGTTGGGGTGCTTTACAACCGACAAGCGTATTGTCAAAATCATGGAGGACAACCAGTACTGGATCTTTGCTATCCTTGACCCCCGGTATAAAAACAACATCTCGTCTTTTATTCCGGTAGAGGGGAGGGCCAATCGCATCAATGCTTGCCACAGGCAATTGGTGCAGAATATGATGGAGATGTTTCCAGCATGTGACGTTGGCGGCAGGGAGGGCAGTTCCTCCAGTAGGCGACCAAGTTCTCATCAGTCCACACAAACGAGGGGCACACTGTCTAAGGTCTGGGACACCTTGATGGCACCCCCTCGCCAAAGTGCCGCCACGGAGGGTCCTAGTGTCACCAGGCGTGAGAAGTATAGGCGCATGTTGCGGGAATACCTTTCCGACCACAGCCCTGTCCTCTCCGACCCCTCTGCGCCCTACACGTATTGGGTGTCGAAGTTGGACCTGTGGCTTGAACTTGCCCTATATGCCTTGGAGGTGCTGTCCTGTCCTGCCGCCAGCGTCCTATCTGAGAGGGTGTTCAGTGCAGCCGGTGGCATCATCACTGACAAGCGCACCCGTCTGTCAGCTGAGAGTGCCGACCGGCTTACTTTGATAAAAATGAACCACCACTGGATAGAGCCTTCATTTTTGTGCCCACCTGTGTAAAGCACCCCAACATGAAACTCCATGTCTGTACTCAACCTCTCCAATTCCTCCGCATCCTCATACTCATCCACCATAAGCGTTGCACAATTCTGCTAATACTAGGCTCCCTCCACCCTGATTTCCCCCAACTCTGCTGGTTAGAGGCTCCCTCCACCCTGCTTTCCCACAACTCTGCTGGTTAGAGGCTCCCTCCACCCTGCTTTTCCACAACTCTGCTGGTTAGAGGCTCCCTCCACTCTGATTTCCACCAACTCTGCTGGTTAGAGGCTCCCTCCACCCTGCTTTCCCACAACTCTGCTGGTTAGAGGCTCCCTCCACCCTGCTTTCCCACAACTCTGCTGGTTAGAGGCTCCCTCCACCATGAATTGGTCCAAACTGGGCTGTTTAGAGGCTCCCTCCACCATGAATTGGTCCAAACTGGGGTTTTTAGAGGCTCCCTCCACCATGAATTGGTCCAAACTGTGCTGTTTAGAGGCTCCCTCCACCATGAATTGGTCCAAACTGGGGTTTTTAGAGGCTCCCTCCACCATGAATTTGCCCAAACTGGGCTGGTTAGAGGCTCCCTCCACCATGAATTTGCCCAAACTGGGCTGTTTAGAGGCTCCCTCCATCATGAATTGGTCCAAACTGGGCTGGTTATAGGCTCCCTCCACCATGAATTGGTCCAAACTGGGGTTTTTAGAGGCTCCCTCCACCATGAATTTGCCCAAACTGGGGTTTTTAGAGGCTCCCTCCACCATGAATTGGTCCAAACTGGGCTGGTTAGAGGCTCCCTCCACCATGAATTGGTCCAAACTGGGCTGGTTAGAGGCTCCCTCCACCATGAATTGGTCCAAACTGGGCTGGTTAGAGGCTCCCTCCACCATGAATTTGCCCAAACTGGGCTGGTTAGAGGCTCCCTCCACCATGAATTTGCCCAAACTGGGCTGGTTAGAGGCTCCCTCCATCATGTATTTGCCCAAACTGGGCTGGTTAGAGGCTCCCTCCACCATGAATTGGTCCAAACTGGGGTTTTTAGAGGCTCCCTCCACCATGAATTGGTCCAAACTGGGCTGGTTAGAGGCTCCCTCCACCATGAATTTGCCCAAACTGGGCTGGTTAGAGGCTCCCTCCACCATGAATTTGCCCAAACTGGGCTGTTTAGAGGCTCCCTCCATCATGAATTGGTCCAAACTGGGGTTTTAGAGGCTCCCTCCACCATGAATTGGTCCAAACTGGGTTTTTTAGAGACTCCCTCCACCATGAATTTGCCCAAACTGGGCTGGTTAGAGGCTCCCTCCACCATGAATTGGTCCAAACTGGGCTGGTTAGAGGCTCCCTCCACCATGGATTTGCCCAAACTGGGCTGTTTAGAGGCTCCCTCCTCCATGAATTGGTCCAAACTGGGGTTTTTAGAGGCTCCCTCCACCATGAAATGGTCCAAACTGGGGTTTTTAGAGGCTCCCTCCACCATGAATTTGCCCAAACTGGGCTGGTTAGAGGCTCCCTCCACCATGAATTTGCCCAAACTGGGCTTTTTAGAGGCTCCCTCCATCATGAATTGGTCCAAACTGGGATGGTTATAGGCTCCCTCCACCATGAATTGGTCCAAACTGGGGTTTTTAGAGGCTCCCTCCACCATGAATTGGTCCAAACTGGGGTTTTTAGAGGCTCCCTCCACCATGAATTTGCCCAAACTGGGGTTTTTAGAGGCTCCCTCCACTATGAATTGGTCCAAACTGGGCTGGTTAGAGGCTCCCTCCACCATGAATTGGTCCAAACTGGGCTGGTTAGAGGCTCCCTCCACCATGAATTGGTCCAAACTGGGCTGGTTAGAGGCTCCCTCCACCATGAATTTGCCCAAACTGGGCTGGTTAGAGGCTCCCTCCACCATGAATTTGCCCAAACTGGGCTGGTTAGAGGCTCCCTCCACCATGTATTTGCCCAAACTGGGCTGGTTAGAGGCTCCTTCCACCATGAATTGGTCCAAACTGGGGTTTTTAGAGGCTCCCTCCACCATGAATTGGTCCAAACTGGGCTGGTTAGAGGCTCCCTCCACCATGAATTTGCCCAAACTGGGCTGGTTAGAGGCTCCTTCCACCATGAATTTGCCCAAACTGGGCTGGTTAGAGGCTCCCTCCACCATGAATTTGCCCAAACTGGGCTGGTTAGAGGCTCCCTCCACCATGAATTTGCCCAAACTGGGCTGTTTAGAGGCTCCCTCCATCATGAATTGGTCCAAACTGGGGTTTTAGAGGCTCCCTCCACCATGAATTGGTCCAAACTGGGTTTTTTAGAGACTCCCTCCACCATGAATTTGCCCAAACTGGGCTGGTTAGAGGCTCCCTCCACCATTAATTGGTCCAAACTGGGCTGGTTAGAGGCTCCCTCCACCATGAATTTGCCCAAACTGGGCTGGTTAGAGGCTCCTTCCACCATGAATTTGCCCAAACTGGGCTGGTTAGAGGCTCCCTCCACCATGAATTTGCCCAAACTGGGCTGGTTAGAGGCTCCCTCCACCATGAATTTGCCCAAACTGGGCTGTTTAGAGGCTCCCTCCATCATGAATTGGTCCAAACTGGGGTTTTAGAGGCTCCCTCCACCATGAATTGGTCCAAACTGGGTTTTTTAGAGACTCCCTCCACCATGAATTTGCCCAAACTGGGCTGGTTCGAGGCTCCCTCCTCCATGAATTGGTCCAAACTGGGGTTTTTAGAGGCTCCCTCCACCATGAAATGGTCCAAACTGGGGTGTTTAGAGGCTCCCTCCACCATGAATTTGCCCAAACTCTGCTGGTTAGAGGCTCAATCCACCCTGATTTTCAAAACAAATGTTGGTGTCAACCTCAACTTACTACAAGGGCCAAATTCACTGCTGGTGACAAGCTCTCCTCACTCCAAGTGCCAAATACACATGTTTCAAGGTGTTTTCCTACTGTCAGAGAGGTGGTATTGAGTGTGTAAAGTGTGTAGTTGTTAGGCTGTGATGTTGGGGTAATAGAGGGTCTTTGGTGTGTTAGATGCCCCCAGACATGCTTCCCCTGCTGTCCCAGTGTCATTCCAGAGGTGTTGGCATCATTTCCTGGGGTGTCATAGTGGACTTGGTGACCCTCCAGACACGGATTTGGGTTTCCCCCTTAACGAGTATCTGTTCCCCATAGACTATAATGGGGTTCGAAACCCATTCGAACACACGAACATTGAGCGGCTGTTCGAATCGAATTTCGAACCTCGAACATTTTAGTGTTCGCTCATCTCTATATGTTACTGTAGCGCCCCACAGAGTGGGTCACTACAAATGTCATCTTATGTGATCTATACTGTGTACTGTGAAGGTATAGTGAGATCCAGTCAACCTGTTAGCATACACAAAGTTCCACAGCCATTATCTCTTTAAGAAAAGGGGTGGAGCTACAGACTGGAAGAGGGTCTCTCTCTTTTTCAGTTCCAGTTCCTGTGTAGGAGAGAGGAGCAGGTGTGTTGAGGTGCAGGGTATGCTGCAGCCTCATGGTGTGATAGCACAGGAGGCCGGAGACCTGCAGAGGTGAGATGAGACCTCACAGGCACGGAGCTGCAGTTATAGGACCATCAATTCCTAACTAGTGTGAGAAACACTAAGAACATTGAGAGACTCACTGGACCCAGGCCTAGTGAATGCAGTATTCCTGGAGGCTCAGTAACATACAGAGTTGGGGGTGAGTGTCTGTATCCAGCATCCCAAAGAACTCGCGTTACCTGCTGTCCAGAAGGGGGATCTACCCAGTTGTAATTAACCTCTGAGCTCCTGGAACCCAGGACCAGAGGAAATCTATTAGAGAGTTTGAGCAGCAGTGGAAGGCTGAATCATACTGGTGGTAAAAGGGAAGACTGGCATCTCACTATACTGGAGCAAGGTGAATCCTCCTGTAACATCTGTTATCTCCTGCTGACTACAGAAGTAAACTGTAAGTGTTTGGTTAACCCCTGTCTGGACTGTATTCTTTCATCGATCCTCTGTTACTCCTCCTGGAAATCATCCCTTCCTCACCTATATCATCTGGCCCTGGGACCTGCCCTGGTTGGGGAGGGTATAACATCTGGCACTGCATCACCAAAAATTCCCAGAGGCCCTATCTACAGTGCCCGGCTTCACCTCAAGCCGAAACCCCAACTGGCGTCACGACAAACTTTTATTTTTCTTTATTTTTCTTTAATCCATTTTTGCTTAAAACTCCCCTTTTTCAAGGCGCTGCCGCCCCCGGTGTCGGGCCTGCTCGCACCGTGAATCTACATAGGCCGAGCTGGGGCGACTCACCTTTTTGGCGTCACGAACAGGATAGCGAAAGTGCGCAAAACTTTTATTTTTGTTGAAAAAGACTTGCATTTTTCAAAATTTGTCCTGCTTTCCAAAATAGCCACCAGCAGCAGTTGCATGATTCAAGTTACACTGAGCTGCAGGGTTGGTGTCTCTTTCTTGCAAGCCACACTGAGTGCAGAACATGTGACATGCCTGTGCAAGAAGCAGTGAAAGATACAGATTGCATCATCCTCAACTGCAGTCTACCCCTGACAACTGTAGGAGTCTCTGTAGCAGCCGGACCAGCATCCCCTGCAGTGATAAGTGATCCATCCATCCGTCCCTCCGGATCAACGCTTCACAGTATCAAGTCCGGTGAGTGTGGCCTTGCTGGGGTTAACAAGGGGGGGGTGATGTATCAAGCAATTGGATCCTCATCTCCAGGCCCCTCTGATTCCCCCATAGACTCTAACCGTAGTCATAACCAAGTAACTATGGCACCTATATTACCGCTAACAATGCCGTACATTCCAGGTGCATCCTGGCTGCCCCAGTATACAGGCGAGTCCCATAGCCTCAGAGACTTTAAAGAAAAGCTGAGTAGCCTGTTTGACCTATACCCTATGACAGAGGAGCAAAAGGTTGGAATATTAATAAGTCAACTTGGTGGTGCAGCACAAAGGGAAGTTAAATCCTGGCCATTGAATGATAAAAGATCTGTAAAGGACATTTTTACCAAACTCAGGATCACCTTTGACACCCGCACCACATCAGAGATAAAGATGCGGTTTTTCAGCTGTAAGCAAAAACCGCAGGACACTGTGAGAGATTTTGCCCTTAATCTGCAAGAAGCCTTGTGGGTTATTAAACAAGTAGATCCAGATAGTATTCAGGATGAGGACAGGATGCTAAAAGAACAGTTTGTAGAAGGCCTATTGTCAGAATCCGGTAAGGTCCAACTGCGCATGATGGCCCTGCAGAATCCTGATATGAGCTTTATTGAATTCAAGGACAGATCCATCCGTATCCTGAGGGAACCTGTCTATCCATGCGGACAGACGGAGGAGCAACAAGTTGCTCTCCACAGGCAAACACCTGTGAGCCCTGCAAATGCTGCACCTTTTCCATCTACTGTACAGTGTGCACAGATCCAATCTGATGATGCTGCAGAGCTGCGGTTACAAATGACTGAGCTAACTAAACATGTAGCTGCATTAACCAAAACTGTTCAAGATCTCCAAGTTTCTTCTCCAGCAAAGATCCAGCTTGCTTCCAGCCCAGAGGATCTACCTTGGAGACGTTCAAGAAGAACATTGTTTCCTCAACAGCGACTGACGCGCAACGGCAGGAGGACCACTGACAAGTTTGACCCCTCTGGCCGACCCATCTGCAGACGGTGTGATAAGGTTGGTCATGTTGAGAGAGAGTGTCCTTTAAATGGGCAACTCCTGGAGTAGAGGACCAACCTTCAGGAGTAAGACGATTTGGTCCAACTAGCTGGAAAAGCAGGTATGTAGGTGGACGTCCTATAATTCCAGTTACAATTGATGGTGTCCCTTTCACAGCGCTACTGGACACTGGTTCACAGGTAACCACTATTCCTCAGACTTTGTTTCGCAGGTACTGGACTGATGCTGATATTACCCAGCATCCAAATGGGGACTTAGTACTAATTGCTAGTAATGGTCAGCCCCTGGCCCAGGTGGGATATAAAGAGGTCACCATGAGAGTGGGTGGCACGGATCTTAAATCCCAAGGTCTAATAATTGTTGATGTGGATGAAGGGGAATTTACTAATATGTTAACATTGGGGACTAATGTGTTGGAGAATTGTCTAGATGAGGTAATTGCCATCTTACAGGACGCATTGAGATCTACCCCCTACAAAGAAAGATATGCCCTGAATAAGGAGATTAAAGCCCTTGTCCAGCGTCAACAAGTGGAGTTAGCAGGTGGAGAGATTGGCAGTGTGAGGGTAAGTGACCCCAATTCCATCATGCTTCCCCCAGGAGTGAAATCATTGTCTGGTGCAGAGCAGCAATAGGCATCAAAGGGCAAGACTACCAGGCCCTGATGGAACCTGTCTATTCTGACTGTAGACCCACTGTTATGATAGCTAGAGGGATAGTTAATGTGAAGAAGGGCAGAGTACCAGTGCGCATATTGAACTGTGGGGAGGAGGAGGCTTGCTTACCCAGGTATGCCACAGTAGCTAAACTGTTCACTGTCAGTAACAATGACATCCAGCCAACAGAGCCCTTGGCTTCCTCTGATCAGACAGATGTTAATGATTCCCCAAAACAGTTAGAGGACTGGTGTCAAGCAATACACATTGGCACTGACAGCACTCCTCAATACCAAAGGAATGGGGTTGTGCGGTTAGCACAAGAGTATGCAAGGGTATTCAGTAAGACTCCCTTGGACTTTGGGCAGGTGAAGGTAATACAACATACCATCCCCACAGGAGACCATCCACCAATTAAAGAAAGGTATAGGCCCATTCCACCCGCACATTATCAGTGTACTAAGGACATGAAGAGTGCTGGGGTAATCAGGGAAAGCCATAGCCCCTGGGCAGCACCCTTAGTGTTAGTTCGCAAGAAAGATGGGACAATGCGCATGTGTGTGGATTATAGAAAAATTAATAATATCACGCACAAGGATGCTTACCCTTTGCCGCGCATAGAGGAGTCACTAGCAGCGCTCAGGACGGCTAAGTACTTTTCTACCCTGGACCTAACCAGCGGGTATTGGCAGGTTCCTGTAGCAGAGGCTGATAAGGAGAAGACTGCCTTTACGACTCCCATGGGTCTTTACGAATTTAATGTCATGCCCTTCGGCCTATGCAATGCGCCAGGAACCTTTCAAAGGCTGATGGAGTGCTGCCTAGGACACAAGAATTTTGAGACAGTCTTATTGTACCTAGACGATGTGATTGTTTATTCCGGAACATATGAGGATCACTTGCAACACCTGGCTGAAGTCTTTGAGGCCTTGTCCAACGTTGGCCTGAAGGTCAAGCCTTCCAAATGCCACCTCCTGAAACCAAAGGTACAGTACCTAGGACATGTGGTCAGTGCAGAAGGAGTTGCCCCAGACCCAGACAAGGTGACTGTGATCAAGGACTGGAAAGCCCCAACTACCATCAGAGAGATCCGCCAATTTCTAGGGTTAGTTGGCTACTACAGACGATTTGTCGAGGACTTCACTACCTTAGCAGCCCCCTTGCAGGATCTCCTTGTCGGCCAATCCAACAAGTCTAAAGGCAAGAGCCCCCTAGTGGAGTGGAACCCCCAATTGGAAGACTCTTTCCAGAAGCTAAAGCAAGCCCTCACTGGAGAAGAGATCCTAGCCTATCCTGACTACAGTCAGCCCTTCATACTGTACACAGATGCAAGCAACAATGGACTTGGAGCTGTCCTCTCTCAAGAACAGCAAGGCAAAGAGAAAGTCATTGCTTATGCAAGTAGGAAGCTTCGTCCTTCTGAGAGGAATCCAGTCAACTATAGCTCCTTCAAGTTGGAACTTCTAGCAATAGTATGGGCAGTGACAGAGAGGTTCAAGCATTACCTGGCTTCTTCAAGATTCACAATCTACACCGATAACAATCCCTTGACACACCTGGACACTGCTAAGCTTGGAGCTCTGGAGCAGAGATGGCTTGCCCGCCTATCCAATTTTGAATTTGTCATCAAGTACCGAGCTGGCAAGAAGAACCTGAATGCAGATGCCTTGTCCCGCATGCCAAACCCTCCTGATCCAGAGGAATCTGATGACTTAGAGGAGGTAGAAATGCCAGCCTTCTACAACAATCGAATGGTCCATAACTCTGGCTGTATGACTGGAAGAAGTCTAGCAACTCAAGAGATCTCCCTGAATCCATTACCTCATCATGGCTGGGCCGAAACACAAGAGAGTGATCCAGCTGTGCACCTTGTCAAAGAACTTCTTGGAGTAGAAAACACCTCTTTACCTGTGGATGCACCACCAGAAGCTCAACAGCTCTGGAAAGAGAGGAAGAAGCTCTTTGTTTTTGAAGGGAAGTTGGTTCGAAGAGCTATCAACCCAAGGACCCATGAACTACTCTGGCAGATTGTAGTGCCCCAAAAGGACATACCTATGGTGCTAGGAGCT
This sequence comes from Leptodactylus fuscus, assembly GCF_031893055.1. Classification (NCBI taxonomy): domain Eukaryota; kingdom Metazoa; phylum Chordata; class Amphibia; order Anura; family Leptodactylidae; genus Leptodactylus; species Leptodactylus fuscus. The sequence continues at coordinate 256,744,558 of NC_134266.1, read as the reverse complement.
TATCACAACCAAGCAGGACACTTTGGGTGGAAGAAACTAGAAGTGGTGATCCGAGACCGTTTCTTCTGGACGGGTATGAGAAAATCCATTGAGCAGTGGTGCAGAGAATGTGGTACGTGCAATCTCAGGAGGAAAGACACTACTATTCAAAAGGCCCCCCTGCAACCTATCCAGACAAAGCAACCCTTGGAGATAGTGGCCTTAGACCACGTGCAGCTGACTCCCAGTAGATCGGGATACACCTATGCCCTTACCATTGTGGATCATTACTCCCGCTTCCTGGTCGTTGTTCCAGTTAAAGACCAGACTGCAAAAACAGCTGCAAAAGCATTCCAAGAGCATTTCTGTCGGCCCCATGGTTATCCTGACCAAGTCTTGACTGACAGAGGTCCAGCATTTGAAGCGGAGGTATTCAAAGAGTTCTGCTTCCTCTATGGATGTAAGAAGATCAGAACAACCCCATACCACCCTCAAGGGAACGGACTTTGTGAGAAAATGAATCACCTGGTCATCAGTTTGTTGCAGACCTTGCCTTTGGAAGAGAGAAACCAATGGCCTGAAAAATTGCCTGACTTAATTGAAATGTACAACCATGTCCCGACTAGCTCCACAGGGTATTCTCCAGCATACCTAATGCGTGCCAGACCAGGTAAACTTCCTATTGACTTGGAGATGGGAGTCCTAAATCTTGAGGAAGTGCCCAACTCACCTCATCTTGATTGGATTGCTGAAAGACAGTTGCAGTATACAAAGGTTCAGCAGTGTGTAGAGCAAAGCCTTGACCAAGCTAGGCAAAGACAAGAGAAAAGCTACAACCAACATGCCCCAGCTTCCCCTTTACCAGTTGGTGAGCAAGTATTGAAAAGAAAGAGAAGGCACCACAAACTAGATGATCAATGGGAATCTGAACCCTATACTGTCCAACCATCTAATAGCGATAACAGCAAAGTATGTAAGATTTCCAAAGATGGCGGAAAGACTTGTATAACTGTATCCAGAGACAATCTGAAACTATGTCCGTCTCAATTACGTGAGGAAGCAGGAAGCAAAGTGGAAGAAAATCCTCAACAATCAGGAAAATCTGAGACAGAAGTTCAGACCATACTTGGGCCGTTTCCTAGTTCTTGGCCGCAAATTGAAGGTGCTTTAGTAGTACCAGTAATGCTGTTCCCACAAACATCCTCTCAGGAGATAACGGATTCTCAAGAACAGCCAATCCCAGTTCCTGATGATGTACCAGCGCAAATTCCAGTAAGCCCGATTCCTAGTGAAAGTATGTCTACCGTTTCCCTGGTGACTCCAGTAAGTAGGAGAAGACTGCCAGGAATCCCATTTTTGCGTAGATCTCAGCGCAATACACAGGGACAATAAGTAGAGGCATACTAACCCAATATGTTTACAGATAGTTGTGTTGTATTTGTATATGTTCAATTCAGTTTATGCAACGTTAAAGGTTTAATTTAAGTGCTGGCTCCCTAATGGATTGCACTAATAGGTGAGTCAGAAATATGAACTGTGCATTAATACTTACTCTCCTGAGCATGGCATTACCAAGAGAGAATGGACTAAAGGAACTGTGCCAGTGTTTAACATGTTTAGTTTTTCAGGGTTCCTGCCACAATAACTTTCTTGTGGTACTGAAACTTTTAAAACTTCCATTTGCCTACCAACCTCTTCAAGTGCATGGAATGCAATTTATGCAGGTGCACCAACGCTCCCGGGGGTTGGGGGATGTTTCAAATATGGCGGCCTGTCGGATAGGAGCCATCAAAACAGCCTGTGCAGTGAAGAATTTTGAATGTTCCAAAATACTCCGCAGCTGCACTCGGAGTTAAGGAGGTGGACTAAGCGGTTTGGGGCTGTAATCCGCAAGGAAAGCAACCGTGAATGTTGCTGGGTTGTAAGGAATACACAACCAGAGACTGTTACAGAAATTGTGTTTCCTTGAACATTTTTGTGACAGTTTAAAATGGTCTTAAATAAGTTGCACTTTTCTCCTTAGGGAATTTACTTACATATGAAGTTTACACTTGTATGTAATGTTCTTCAAACACTATGATGTTCATGTTACCGTCTACCAACCCTCTTCTTAGTTCATCGGAAGGGTAGCCCGAGACGTGCTACTTTTAACAAGGGGGGAATGTAGCGCCCCACAGAGTGGGTCACTACAAATGTCATCTTATGTGATCTATACTGTGTACTGTGAAGGTATAGTGAGATCCAGTCAACCTGTTAGCATACACAAAGTTCCACAGCCATTATCTCTTTAAGAAAAGGGGTGGAGCTACAGACTGGAAGAGGGTCTCTCTCTTTTTCAGTTCCAGTTCAGAGTGTGCAAGAGAGAGGAGAGGTGTGTTGAGGTGCAGGGTATGCTGCAGCCTCATGGTGTGATAGCACAGGAGGCCGGAGACCTGCAGAGGTGAGATGAGACCTCACAGGCACGGAGCTGCAGTTATAGGACCATCAATTCCTAACTAGTGTGAGAAACACTAAGAACATTGAGAGACTCACTGGACCCAGGCCTAGTGAATGCAGTATTCCTGGAGGCTCAGTAACATACAGAGTTGGGGTGAGTGTATCCAGCATCCCAAAGAACTCGCGCTACCTGCTGTCCAGAAGGGGGATCTACCCAGTTGTAATTAACCTCTGAGCTCCTGGAACCCAGGACCAGAGGAAATCTATTAGAGAGTTTGAGCAGCAGTGGAAGGCTGAATCATACTGGTGGTAAAAGGGAAGACTGGCATCTCACTATACTGGAGCAAGGTGAATCCTCCGGTAACATCTGTTATCTCCTGCTGACTACAGAAGTAAACTGTAAGTGTTTGGTTAACCCCTGTCTGGACTGTATTCTTTCATTGATCCTCTGTTACTCCTCCTGGAAATCATCCCTTCCTCACCTATATCATCTGGCCCTGGGACCTGCCCTGGTTGGGGAGGGTATAACATCTGGCACTGCATCACCAAAAATTCCCAGAGGCCCTATCTACAGTGCCCGGCTTCACCTCAAGCCGAAACCCCAACTGGCGTCACGACAAACTTTTATTTTTCTTTATTTTTCTTTAATCCATTTTTGCTTAAAACTCCCCTTTTTCAAGGCGCTGCCGCCCCCGGTGTCGGGCCTGCTCGCACCGTGAATCTACATAGGCCGAGCTGGGGCGACTCATTACCCCTACTAATACCTCTGTTACTCATTCCTCTGTTATGTTACCCATATCAAATCAAATAAAAAAAGCTTTATTGGCACGTCCGAATAGATATTTGGCATTGCCAAAGCTAGTAAAGTGGGGGGGGGAGTTGGGTTCGGGTGGGTGAGTGGTGGGTATGGGGGGGGTTTGGGGTATAACAGTCCGTGGAGTCTCATCTTCCTCTTCGTTGGTGACCGCTATATGGGGAGATGGGGCGGGTGTATTGGGATAAATATAACAGTCCATGGAGTCTCATCTTCCTCTTGTTTGGTGACAGCTGGACACGTATTGGGCAGCAATCTCCACAGTGGCCTCTTCTTCTCCCAGTAGGATATAGAGTTTCCTCTTCTCATCTGCAGATATGGTTTGTATTTCTGCCTGTATCACCCCGTCTCTATCTCTAGGTTGTGGGCGCTCAGTCTGTACCGGCTCAGGGTCTGTCTGTGTTTGGGGTGGCGTATTCTCTCCAGGTAGGTGGCCATGGTGTAGTCTCTTTGTAGGGATTGGTACACGGTGAGTTTCTTGGAGTTATTTATTTAGTTTCTCCATTCTTCAATGTACCGCTCTCTGTTTGCCTCTGTGGTTGCCTTTATTTCGGCCTTGGTTATCATCTGTTGGTGTTTTTGGTTTGGTGGTTGGCTGTTGTTTGGTTGGTGAGTGTCTGGTTTGCTCAGGTGGCTTAGCCATGCTTGGTGGTGGTAGGAGTCAGGCTTGCTCCCCTGGATGTGTGCCTGGAAAGCTAGCGCCCTCTTCTGTATGGTGAGCCATAGGGGGAGTCTGCCTAGCTCTGCCCTGCAGGCCATGTTGGAGGTGTTGCGATGGACATGGAGCAGGTATTTGCAGAACTCCAGGTGGAAGTTCTCCATTGGGCTGGAATCCCACTTTGACTGGTCTGGGTAGGTGGCTGGGCCCCAAACCTCGCTGCCATAGAGAAGGATCAGGGTCAAATATCTTCAGCCAGACCCTCACCGGTGGTTTGAGGTGGTACAGTTGTCTTCTGATGGCGTAGAAGGTTCTGTAGGCTTTTCCTTTCAGGGTTTCTATTGCTGCTTTGAAGCTTCCTGATTGGCTGAGCTCCAGCCCCAGGTAGGTGTAGCTGTTGGTTTTCTCTAGTGTGGAGCCATTCAGTGTGAATTGTGGGGTGGAGGCTTTGTTGTGGCCCTTCTTCTGAAAACCATGACTTTGGTCTTCTTCTGGTTGATGGGTAGGGCCCATGTGGTGCTGAATTTTTCCAGCACTGACAGGCTTTCTTGGAGGTCTTTCTCGGTGGGGGCCAGGAGTAGGAGGTCGTCGGCGTATAGCAGGAACTTCACCTCCCGGTCGTTCAGGGTGAGGGCTGGGGTTGGTGAGGCCTCCAGGGCTGTAGCCAGTTCATTGATATAGATATATAGAGCGTTGGGCTCAGGCTACAGCCTTGTCTGACCCCTCGGGCCTGTTGGAAGTATGCTGTCCTTTTCCCATTCACCTTCACACGGCACTGGTTTCCGGTGTTGGAGCTCTTGATGACGTTGTACGTTCTTCCTCTTATTCCACTCTCTAGGAGTTTTAGGAGTAGGCCTGGGTGCCATACTGAGTCGAACGCCTTCTTAAAATCTACGAAGCAGGCGAATATCTTGCCTCTTCTGGTGTTGTGGACGTGCGTCTTGATGAGGCTGTGCAGGGTGTAGATATGGTCTGTGGTGCGGTGGTTTGGCATGGACCCTGCTTGGCTCTTCCTGAGGACCCTGTGTTGTGTGAGGAAGGTGGGGATTCTGTTATTGATGATGCTGTTGAACAGTTTCCCCAGCGTGCTGCTGACGCATACCCATACCCCTGTTATGCTACCCATACCCCTGTTATGTTACCCATACCCCTGTTATGATACCCATACCCCTGTTATGCTATCCATACCCCTGTTATGTTACCCATACCCCTGTTATGCTACCCATACCCCTGTTATGTTACCCATACCCCTGTTATGTTACCCATACCCCTGTTATGATACCCATACCCCTGTTATGCTATCCATTCCCCTGTTATGTTACCCATACCCCTGTTATGTTACCCATACCCCTGTTATGATACCCATACCCCTGTTATGCTATCCATACCCCTGTTATGTTACCCATACCCCTGTTATGTTACCCATACCCCTGTTATGCTATCCATACCCCTGTTATGCTATCCATACCCCTGTTATGCTATCCATACCCCTGTTATGTTACCCATACCCGTTATGTTACCCATACCCCTGTTATGCTACCCATACCCCTGTTATGTTACCCATACCCCTGTTATGTTACCCATATCCCTGTTATGCTAGCCATACCACTGTTATGTTACCCATACCCCTCTTATGTTACCCATACCCCTGTTATGCTACCCATACCACTGTTATGTTACCCATATCCCTGTTATGCTAGCCATACCACTGTTATGTTACCCATACCCCTGTTATGCTAGCATACCCCTGTTATGCTACCCATACCACTGTTATGTTACCCATACCCCTGTTATGTTACCCATACCCCTTTTAGGCTACCCATACCCCTGTTAGCTATACCCCTGTTATGTTATCCATACTCCTGCTATGTGGCCCATACCCCTGTTATGTTACCCATTCCCCTTTTATTTTACCTATACCCCTGTTAAGAAAGTCCAGCTAATGATTAGCAAATTACAAGAAAAACTTTGTTTTATTGCCCCGGAGCCCTGTTGTACTATGTTCATATATATGATATGAGGGTTTGAGAGGTGATACTGACATCTCTGTGATTATTGTATATTCTGTACATTCTGTGACAGAGGCTTCTAGAAATAACTGGGATCAATCAACGATGCCCCTAAAAATGTTCTTATTATTTGTAGTAAAAACTAGACATGTATATCTGACACTTGAAACAGGAATATCAGAGTCAGTGTCAATCACCTTCTAGACATACCTCATGTAAGATGCCGAGAATTTGTCAGCCTTGTCATATTATAGTAAAAAATGGAAAAGTTCAAATTATTTTAGGGAGATCATAGTCTGTCAGTGTAGAACACCAGTAACCTGAATGTCAGATAAGTTTTGGAGAGAAGGAGTGGAAACCTAAATAGAACTTGTGGGGGTTACTGACTAGTTAAACTGACCATAATAGATGTGTGATCCACTGATACCTGCTGAATAGGAGGTATATGTGTCCAGAAAGCCGCTGCCTTCACTAACTCTCATGCATTAGCACAGCTTCATTCCTGTACCAATTTCTTCTATAGCCCTTGGGGATGGCTCCTTTCTTGGACTGACAGACTGGTGTTTTATGTGCCTTCCTCCCAATCTGCGGTACAGACTGTGTGATCTGCCCTCCCTGAAGACTTGGATGCTTCACCACCCCTTCACATTCTGATATACCTTGTACAACCTTCTACCCTTCCTTGTTGGTATCACTAACACTGAGAACTAGGAGGGAAGAGAACTGAGTGCCGACTAGAGATTAGAGTACTTTCCAAAATTAGTTTTGTGTTTGCTTTTGGATCCTAAATCGTTTGTTCCAAATAGAGGGAAGCAAAGCCGGTTTTGTTTTGCATTATCCACCATTTTTTGAGTTCGCTATCCTCAACTCACTATTATTATCCACTGGGGTCTGAAAAGACCCTAGAGAATCCCAGTGTAAGTGCAGCAACATAATAAACACTGGCCTTATGGGTCTCTCTGGACCACAGAGTATAATAACTGGAGGCTTAGGGGAGGTGCAGAAACAGAATAAATAGAGATGAGCAAATACCGTTCAATCGAGTAGATATTCAATCGAATTTTAAGGTATTTGACATATTCGATTCCAATCGAATACCATGCGGTAAACGCAGTAAAAATTTGTATGCCCTCCCACCTTCCCTGGTGCTCTTTTTACACTAATAACTGTGCAGGGGAGGTGGGCCAGGAAAGAGGAAAAAAGTAGGCATCGGAAAAAATAAGAAAAAAGTCATTTGCTGGCAAAATCAGGTGACCTTGGATCTATAAGAATAGTGGCAGCCATGTGCGTGTCTTTTGCGGCTGGGATAGATAGGAAAAGACATCGTGCTGAATTACTACTGGGGATGGTAGGGCTGAATTGGCACAGAGGGGCAGAAGAAAAAAATCTCTGCTTGTGGCCTAATGCAAACGAATGTGGCTGAGACTATAAACGCTGCTGTGGAGATGAGTTGAGGTGTTCTCCATCATTGTCCTTTTCCAGCCCTATCACAGGCCTCTGCAGTCCTCTCGGGCCCATGACTTCACTCGGGAAGTCGGAAAAGGACCATGATATAGCTGTGGTCTGTCACAAGCTAAGGGTTGGCACCTCTGCATGTTGGATGCAGCAGAATAGTCTGCTATGTGAAAGAGTTACACAGACTCTATAAAAACAAAATGGATAGAGGAATTTTTTGCTTTTGGTATGAGTGGCTAATTTAAGGTTGAGCGGGAATTATAAAAAGAATAAGATTTTTTTTTTTTTTTTGTTCACTGTTCAGTCTAATGATCATTTTTATGTCTCTTTTCCATTTTCCAGAATTAGTGAGTAGACTCCGCTAACCAACATGTAATTGTCAATTTGTCGTCTGCTTCAAATTTTCTCATAAAAAAAGCCAAAAAGAGCTAGGACATAGAATTTCTTCTAAAAAATGCAAGAATGATAAACCAAAATTTAGTAGCATTTGGCCAAATTTGTTTATTTTTCTTACAGAAATATTGGGGCAAGCCTGGTAAGCAAGTGTGAACCCAGCATTGCCTGAAATGGGATATGGTAGAGGGCATGGTGTGGGTGGGACCATCAGCTTCCCCAGATTTATGATACTGGTGCCATTGATGACTAAAATCTACTTCAGCTTTGTGCTGGAGTAGATTTCAGCGTTGGTGCATGACCCAGAGGAGGGGGCACCTGATTTGGTGAAATTTTTTGAAAAAGTGAAAACATAAAGTTCAGCCATATTGTAAAATCCTGGAAAACTTCTCTTACAGGTTCTTCCATTGGGTCAACTGCTCATTTTTTAGTGTGGGATTTCCACCTTTGGGTATAGACAATAAGATTGAGTAAGCTTTACATACATACTGTATTACCGGGGAATCCCTTTAAATGGTCACATGTCACATCGTCTATCAAGCTTCTAGAACTTTAATTAAAAAATTAGAAGTTACAGTATAAACAGAAACATAACGTTAGTGGCTCTTTCTAAGAAAATCAGAAATATTCCATTGTGCGATGAATTGAATGCCACCTCATAGTGTCTGCTAAACTTCTCTCTACCGCTATACGCAGTCACTGGAACGACAGTTGCTAATTAGCTTGTATTGTAATATTAAACAGAATGAGACTTTGTCACAATACCTTCAGATCAGAACAACCTTGCTTTGTGTGTCATAAAAAAATCTAGCTCGCTCATGCCTGAATGACAGAGGCTGCTGAGCTTTCTGTTCTTCATCATCATTAACCCAGAATTTGACAGACGATGGTAGCCTAGATATTTAAAGGGATTGTCTGGTTTAGAAAACTTGATTATGAACATTTTTAGGGGGCCCTTCATTTAGGAATATGTATGAAGTAAGCCCAATGACATATTTAAACTGATTGGCACTGTCACTCTTTGGTGACAAATTTTGGTGGTTTGTTTTTTGAAATCCGTTCAGCCATTCCAAAGATATAGGCCCTTTTAGTGTAGATCAGGGGTGCCCAATACGTAGATCGTGATCTACCAGTCGATCGCAAAGGATGTATGGGTCGATCGCGGGATGCAGCCAGGGATCCCCGGGGTCTGCTTGTTCACAGTGCAGGCTGAGAGTCAACTTTCAGCCTGCGCTTTGAACAAGCACTCCGGACACTTGCAGGCCGGGCAGCAGCAGCTCTAGGGGATGACGCGCTCCCCGCTCTTAGGGATGGAGGGAGCCGGGGTGCTGCTTGTTCACAGCGCAGGATGAGAGTCATCTCCGGACACTGGCAGGTGGGGCTGCCGCAGCCCCAGTGTCCAGAGATAACTCTCAGCCTGCGCTGTGAACAAGCAGACACCGGGGATCCCTGGGCGGCCACAGAATGCCACTGTCTCCTGCTCTCACGCTCCACTGACCCTGCCCACATGCCTGACCCCGCCCACAGACATACCCCGACCCTGCCCACAGGCCCGCCCCGGCCCCACCCACAAGAAGTGGGTAGTAGATCTTTTGGCTTGGTCAGTTTATAAAGTAGCTCACATGCTGAAAAAGTGTGAGCACCCCTGGTATAGATGATGTCATGCAGTGTGCAATAACACTGCATGACATCATAAAACACACAGAGACCCTGCCCCCAAAGAAAGCAGAGTGCTGTACCCATACGTCCTTACAGTGTTAAGCCGCTGCATGAGATCATAAAGAACAGGGAGCCAATAACTACAGCTGGAACTCCTATAGAGAAGGCGGGCACGGTTCATTACTACTACTCCCGAGCTACGGGAACCACCATGATGCGGTTCCCCTCTGACCTCGCAGTAGAGGACCCGGATCAGTTCAGAAAAAAATGTTATATTCCTCAAAATGTACAAAAAAACCCCCAAAACACAAAAATGGCCGGTACTGATATGGTTAATCACCAGGCAGTAGGCGACATCATCCTTGGTGCTTGCTGCCCTGTCACCTGGTATTGTTAGAATGGAGGTACAGGAACCTGGCAAGGTAAGTAATAGTCTTACTTTAGTTATGTGTTATGTGCCTAGTGTATATTCCTTGTCCATGGTGCTGAAATAAGTCCATCTGCCATGGTAGTAACATCACTTTTTATTTTATTTTTTTGTTTTTTTATTTATTTGTTTGGATTTTTGCAGTGATAATGGCCGTTTTTCCAGTTGTTTTTTTGTTAACAAAAACACTATCTCAAAAATTCTCAAGAAAATTTCGCACTAAAAGGATAACCTGGCCAGTGAGTATTAGACTAGAACACACTGCGTGAGTCAGTTTGGATTTTTGTGATTTTAATGATAAATAGAGATGAGCGAGTAGTGTTCGATCGAGTAGGTGTTCGATCGAATACTACAGTATTTGAAATACTCGTACTTGATCGAACACTACTAGCTGTTTGAAGTTTAATGTTCGATGCAGAACCAGCGTTGATTGGCAGAATGCTATACATTCTGCCAATCAATGCTGGTTCTTCTCTTACCTTTCCGAAGTCTTCTCCGCGCTGCGTCCCCACGTCTTCTTCTGGGTGGAATTCACTCTGCCTAGGCATCCGGCCTAGGCAGAGCCGACTGCGCAAGATCGGCTCAACCCTACACATAAGTGATGCTTTCTTCCGCCATGTTGGTTTATTTTTCGAACGGAACAAAAAGTTCTAAATGCAGGACTAGTTTTCTTAGAAAATGAGCAAATATGATAGAGGAAAGCTCTCTCATGTTTTTTACATTACGGTAAATGGGAATGGACGCGTGGAAGGCGCTATCATTCTATCGCTACTTAAGACAGTTGCTCTTGTTCTATGGTGGATGAGAGCAATAGACTGTTACGGCAATCTGAATATACCCTCACTGCTATACGATACTACAGAGAAGTTACAAGAGCTGGTTAAGGGTGTGAATTCGTTATCAATATTTTAAAAAATCTATCATGATACCCTTGAAAATCTCCTATAGCATATCACCTTGTGACGCAATATCTCAAACCAGCATTGTATTGAAAAGCCAATCATTCAGTGACAGACATATCTGGGACATGTCCAGCCAAGAGGAAAGGTGAGAAAGGACACATCTGCGAAAACAACTTGTTTTTTAGAGCTAAAAATTTAGGATTAAGGTTTGTATGACGATTTCTTGACAACGGCAGCTTAATCCTGATTTACAGACTCCGTAAACCCACTGCTGTGATTTAGTATATTTCTGAACCTGTGTACGGCTGAGCCGATGAATAATTAATCTGTCAATCCAGCTGCCTGTCTCCGCACTTTGCTTACACATAGCATATTTAATTCTGTAGTGGTGAACTATACAGTAATTTGAAGTTATTTTCCGTGAAATGGAGTATTTTTTTTTTACCTAATAACCGTCTGGTCCTTAAAATGGGGATTAAACAAGTATACTCGAGTATAAGCCCAATTTTTGAGCACAGTTTTTGTGCTGAAAAAACCCGCCTTGGCTTATACTCGAGTCAAGCAAAAAAAAAATTATTATTTTTTTTTTTTTTTTGGGGGGGGGGAGGGGGGTCTATGACCAGCTGCAGTAGTAATGTATAGAATCTCCCATATAATAGTGAAAAAAAAAGAAGCTTAAAATTTTTTTATAAAAAAATAAAATAAATAAAAGTTGTAAATCCCTCCTTTCCCTAGAATACATATAAAAGTAGAAAATGGCTGTGACACACATACACATTAGGTATCCCTGTGTCTGACAGTGCCCGGTCTACTGAGTATAGGGGATCTGCAGTGCTCCTGTTCCGTCAGGAAGGGGTTAATAGGAGCACTACAGATACCCTATATTCAGCCAGGCTGAATTCCAAGTGGGGGAAAAAAAAAACAGTCCTCAAGCTCAGGGAAGGGGCAGACAGACAACCAAAACACCCCCTCCCCTTCCCCAGCAACTACTGCACCCAAAAACATTTTAATTTTTGAAATTTTCCAGTAGCTGCTGCATTTCCCCCCTCGGCTTATACTCGAGTCAATAAGTTTTCCCAGTTTTTTGTGGTAAAATTAGGGGGATCGGCTTATACTCGAGTATATACGGTACTTGTGCTGATAAATATACAACAAAATCTGGTCAGAATCCAGCGGGTTAATATTCCAGTTGGTTTTCAAAAATATTCAGCTAATTGAAGCGCTCGCGTGTTCGGCTCGGAATGAGCCGAGTGCTTACGCCGTGTGAAGGGGCCCTAAGGCTGTCATTTTGAATGAGCCATCCAATATGAATTCCCAAAGTTTTGGTTTCAGTGGAATTTGAAACTTTTTGAGAAGTTCGGAACAAATTTGATTCGTGACAAATCAGTTTTCTTATTTCTACCTAATTCCTAGTTGTCTCTGGAATTAAAAAGCAGGAAGGAATTATTTTTGGGAATGGATGCAGTATTATGCCCTTCATCTATAACATTGATGCTAGTACATAGGGTGTCACTATTTGGGCACTGTATGTCTCTGATTATGGTAAGATTATTTAGATAGTTTTATTTGGGCACTGTATGGCGGGTGTTGTAGTCCCAAACACTATGAGTTTTTCTTAATATGCATTTGGTATCCCATATGGACATGTTATATTACATATCATGTAAGGTTTGACTGAGCATTCATTATTCAATAAGTGCAACTGTGAACAAGCTGTTAGCAGAATTTTTCTTTCAAGAATGAACCAATTATCTGTATCCAATGGTTGACGTGTAAGGAATAGGTAAAATTTCAGTAATAAATATACCGTAATGAAGCTGGATGGTACTGAGAAATCATATGGCACCCTTAGGGTACAAGACATATGTCTTGTAAATGATATGTGTGCAAAATACACTAAAAATAATTTGGATTAATATTCCGGCTAAGTATGAAATATACCGCGATATACTTGGCCATATGTTTGTGCCCTGAACCATGAGTTGCTCGCAGTGTAAGGCGCTCTCTTCCAGATATCCCATGTTACTGAATTTGTTGCATCCTAAATGGATTCTGGATTTCTATTAAAATGTAATAGACAACCTGAGAAAATCCATAAGAATATGTTCATGTTAGGCTTTGATCACTTATTATAATTTATTTTATTTTTTAATGTAGATTGTGAGCCCCATATAGGGCTCATAATGTATAGTTTTCCCTATCAAGGATTTGAACCCAGGACTCCAGCACAGCAAGGCTAACCAAGGCTAACCACTGAGCCACTACGTTGCCCCTATACAAATTTTTATCAGTGGTGAAACAGCAAAAAAAATGCCGATTGGCGCTTTTGATATTTCTCCTACTATGGCATTCGCCATACTGGAAAAATATTTTTATAAGTTTGTAGATCGGAAACAGGAATACCTAATGTGTACGTGTTTCACAGTGATTTGTAACTTTTATATGTATTTTAGGGAAAGGGGGGGGTATTTAAATCACCACCCTGTACATCACTGTGTGTATTATCCCTGTACTGTGACATCACTGTGTGTATTATCCTGTACTGTGACATCACTGTGTGTATTATCCCTGTACTGTGACATCACTGTGTGTATTATCCTGTACTGTGACATCACTGTGTGTATTATCCCTGTACTGTGACATCACTGTGTGTATTATCCCTGTACTGTGACATCACTGTGTGTATTATCCCTGTACTGTGACATCACTGTGTGTATTATCCCTGTACTGTGACATCACTGTGTGTATTATCCTTTACTGTGACATCACTGTGTGTATTATCTCTGTACTGTGACATCACTGTGTGTATTATCCCTGTACTGTGACATCACTGTGTGTATTATCTCTGTACTGTGACATCACTGTGTGTATTATCTCTGTACTGTGACATCACTGTGTGTATTATCTCTGTACTGTGACATCACTGTGTGTATTATCACTGTATTGTGACATCACTGTGTGTATTATCCTGTACTGTGACATCACTGTGTGTATTATCTCTGTACTGTGACATCACTGTGTGTATTATCCCTGTACTGTGACATCACTGTGTGTATTATCCCTGTACTGTGACATCACTGTGTGTATTATCCCTGTACTGTGACATCACTGTGTGTATTATCTCTGTACTGTGACATCACTGTGTGTATTATCCTATACTGTGACATCACTGTGTGTATTATCCCTCGATTGTGACATCACTGTGTATATTATCTCTGTACTGTGACATCACTGTGTGTATTATCTCTGTACTGTGACATCACTGTGCGGATTATCTCTGTACTGTGACATCACTGTGTATATTATCTCTGTACTGTGACATCACTGTGTGTATTATCTCTGTACTGTGACATCACTGTGTGTATTATCCCTGTACTGTGACATCACTGTGCGGATTATCTCTGTACTGTGACATCACTGTGTTTATTATCTCTGTACTGTGACATCACTGTGTTTATTATCACTGTATTGTTACACCGAATCCCCGTATAAGTCCATTGGATCCTCCAGCTATTGACATATCTAGTGTTGGAGTACCCCTTTAAGTATTCTAATACTAACAATCCCCAGTAACCATTGTTGTGGTTGATGTAAAACAATTTTGTAAACATTATTTTCCCGAGTTAGTGACAATTTGCTGGAGAAGTAATGGTTTCACGTTGTGAGACACTATGGTAGTACGCTCTGGATTCTGAGAGGCCCGCTACAAGCTTTCTTTGAAAACTCTCGGAGTCACCTTTTAATCACGGCACTTCAATAACTCGCAGTAACTGCGGCACAGCTAAATCCTCAGCAATTAAATTATATTACATGCTCTTCACTAATATTTATTTTTCCATTTCAAATCTGTATTCCCGCAGGGCGTATTACTCTGCTCGCATCTGTTAGAGCTGCAGACTGCACCAGATGTAGCCGGCGTGATGGCACTTTTCTCTGCACTATGTCTGGGTGTGACTTGACATTCAGAAGCAACATTAACATTAGTTCCTATGAGAAATCTGATGTTTGCTTAGGCGTTAAGATAGCGACTTACAAATACTGTTAGTAAATTCAGTACAGCGCCTTGCAGTATATCATAGGAAGACATCTAAATCGTTTATACAAGGAAACTCCAAGATCATATAAAACATGCTAAAATAAGATGGTGCTGTAATACATTATCGAAGGAGTTTTTGACCCGGTATAGGCGGTATAGGCGATAAGTGTGGGGGTCTGACTAATGTAACCCCCATTTATCACAACCCTAGGGGCCTCCACAACCCTAGTGAACCTGAGTGCCCCCTGTGATTGGAGCCATGGTATGTACAGTATACTTGACCAGTGATCTACTCATTTTTGGGACATCTAAGAGTGGAACCCTATTCCAAATGTAGCTAAATTGCCCCATTATTACTTTTTACATTCCTAGTAGTTAAATGATTCCCTAGGATAGAGAATACATATCAGATCACTGTGGGTCACACTAATGGGACCCCCTCTCCAAGCAATCATGGAAATGGGGGACCAAAAGTTCCCCTGAAGCTTCCCAGTGAGTGGAGCACCAGTAAGTTTGCATGACTGGTTCATTATTCAGTATATACAAATGGTAGTGGACTGGTTGGTCCAAACTGGTTCACCAATATATCAAAATCCAAACTCCAAAATGATGAACAATAAAACATAATATTTAATAGTAACCATCTGAAAAATGGTCCACAGGACTTCAAACTAAGGTCTCATTCACAGCTGTGTCGGTAATCCATTTGGGGGAGTCCACATGCCCCCCCCCTTCCCGAACGGACTACCGAACACATTTGCAAGTGGTGTGCAGTGAAAGCACATGGATCCCCATAGACTATAATAGGGTCCGTGTGCTTCCCACGAGATGTTCGCAGGGAACATGAAGCCAGGAAAGTACTTCACAATCTACTTTCCTGTCCGTATGACTTATGCGGAGATCTTGTGGCAAGGACACGGACCCTATTATAGTCTATGGGGTCCGTGTGCTTTCACTGCACACCACTTGCAAATGCATTCAATAGTCCGTTCAGGGTGTCTCCATGCAGACTCCCAAATGGATTACCAAACACAGATGTGAAACAAGGGTTAAGCCTCGTTCACATCTGTGCCCGGGAGGCCGTTCTGCAGGTTTCCGTTTCCTGCACAAAACTGGGCAGGAGACGGAAACCTGCCGGCATGTTTCAATCCCATTCATTTGAATGGGTTTGAAAAGTGTCCCGCCGTGAGCGTGGGTGAGCGTTTTATGCTCTCCGTGGCACAACCACTTTTTTAAGACCGGACACAGAGTTGGACATGCAGTGTCCGGTTAAAAAAAAAAACGGCTTTACCATGGAGAGCATAAAACGCTCACGGCTGGACTCAGCATGACAGGTTTCCATCTTCTGCATGCAGAAGACGGAAACCTGAGAACAGACTGCCGAACGCTAGTGTGAACCCAGTGTTAGTTGTAACAATGACAAAGGAATTAAAAACACCCACAACTACCATGGTCATAGCCCACAGGTATACCATGTCTGAATAATACCACTATACATTACAGAAATAATTTAACAATACAATATCTAAGAACACTATACATTCAAAAAATAATGATACTATAAGGTGTCCAAATAACACCACTACACATTACATAAATAATACAGCTAGAAGGTATCTAAATAATACCACTATGCACTATAAGAATAATAAAACTTTAAAGCAGTGGTTCTCAACCTTTCTAATGCCGTGACCCCGCAATACAGTTCCTCATGTTGCGGTGACCGCATTCAGTTTGGAACATGCGTCCATAACAGCGTGCGTTCCAGCTGAATGGCGTTGCTGCAGACAGTAGCGCAGCTTCTCAGTGGCTAAAGCCATCAGAAATATGTATTTTCTGATGGCTTTAGGCATACCTTGCAACTTTTGAAGATTAGAAAGAGGCAGAAAATATGCAGCGCGCCACGGTGAAGTTAGCTCCACCCACTTTTATGTTGACTCCGCCCATTCTCATTCATTTTTCATGTGCTCCCACACAGTATAATCCTCCTACAGTCACCCGTACATTATATATCCCCCCGCCATCTCTCCCCCAGTTTCATATAACCCCTTCATCTGCCCCCAGTTTCATGTCCCCCCTCCATCTCTGCCCCCAGTTTCATGTCCCCACATCTCTGCCCCAAGTTTCATGTCCCCATCTCTTCCCCAGTTTCATGTCCCCCCATCTCTGCCTCCAGTTTCAAGCCGTACCCCCCTTCATCTGCCCACAGTTTCATGTCCCCCATCTGTTCCCCCAGTTTCATGTCCCCATCTGTTCCCCAGTTTCATGTTCCCCCATCTCTGCCTCCAGTTTCAAGCCGTACCCCTCTTCATCTGCCCACAGTTTCATGTCCCCCATCTGTTCCCCCAGTTTCATGTCCCCATCTGTTCCCCAGTTTCATGTTCCCCCATCTCTGCCCAGAGCTTCATGTCCCTCCATCTCTGCCCCCAGTGTCATGCCGTCCCCCCTTCATCTGCCCACAGTTTCATGTCCCTCCATCTCTGCCCCCAGTGTCATGCCGTCCCCCCCTTCATCTGCCCACAGTTTCATGTCCCTCCATCTCTGCCCCAGTGTCATGCCGTCCCCCCCGTTCATCTGCCCACAGTTTCATGTCCCTCCATCTCTGCCCCCAGTATCATGCCACCCCCCTTCATCTGCCCACAGTTTCTTGTCCCTCCATCTCTGCCCCCAGTGTCATGCCACCCCCCCTTCATCTGCCCACAGTTTCATGTCCCTCCATCTCTGCCCCCAGTGTCATGCCGTCCCCCCCTTCATCTGCCCACAGTTTCATGTTCCTCCATCTCTGTCCCCAGTGTCATGCCACCCCCCCTTCATCTGCCCCTTCATTATGTTCCACCTTAATGTTTAAAACAGAAAAAAAAAAAACCTCTTATACTCACCTTCCAACGCTCTCCCGCTGCCCGCTCAGTCTCGCTCACTCATATAGTTGTAGCCACACATACAGAAGCCGCAGCACAGCATTAAAGCAGGAGCTGGCTGTGACAGCTCCTGCTTTAATCGCCTGTGTTTTCAACTCATCGGCGTCCTCCAGGCACCGATCAGTTGAAACCGGGACATACCTCCCACCGACCGGGATGGTTGGGAAGTATGTGGCGACCCCTGTGTTTTCGTCGTTCAACCCCCACTGGGGTCGCGACCCACAGGTTGAGAACCGCTGCTATAAAGTATCTGAATAATACCACTACACTGGGGAATTGCTAGATGAGCAATTACAAAGTAGCTGCTGGTGAAACCTGGGAGGAAGTGAGACCTAAGTCTGAACCCATCTCCAGTCCCTGCCTATTTTCCTCACCTACCCTAAGTGGTAGGGGACAACTGGGTGACAGCCCCTTCCTATGATAAAAGTGATAACACAGAACGCAGAAAAGACACAGACTAGCCAAGGGGTCAGAACAAGATTCCAAAACGGTGAGGTACAGAGTCGAATCCAAGAGAGTATACAGAAAAAATGGCAATGGTCATAAATATACATGCAAACAGCAAAGAGTATACAGCTACGGTAGCACGCACAAGGCAATAGCAAGCATTAGAGAGTGGGTTGGAAAGATATTTGAAGGAATCTGACCTAGAATTGATAGGACAGGAGGAATGTCAATCAAAAGTTATCTCCATAGTAGCCAAAAGAACAAAAGCACTGGCTGAACTGACGCACAGCAACAGATCCTCAGATGTTCTACAACAACAGGTGTTAAGGATCACAACTGAACATGCCTCCTGCGCCGAAGCGTGCAACCGAATGATGGTGCAGAGGCCCAAATAGGCAAAGATGTGACATACACATTATAAAACTATAGAGAAATCCAACGAAAGAAACATCCAGCGAAGCAATGGAGTTAGTTGTATAAAAAACTTCTCCTTTATTTTAACAGCCTTAAAAGTCAGCACTACACATGAAAAATAGGAAAAAGGGGAGGGGGGGCGTCAGACTGACGCGTTTCGGATAATAATCCTTCTTCGAAGTCTGTACGCTACTAGGGAGAGGTAGGTCCTTATAATCCTGCATACACACCTGAATTAAATAAGGTGTTGATGTAAGTTACTGGGCAGGTATTAACAAGGACCAAAACTCCTCCTATAAACATCACTGACACATTAAAAACAAAAAACACGAACACTGCTGAGTATATGAAAACATCATGAACCACAAGATGACACAATCGTAATTTGTGGGAGTATGTAAACTAACTGATATCTAAAACTAAATAGATGTGTGGAAAACACATAAGAAACATTTCAAACAGAAGGCAGATACGTTTATAACACCCCAAAGTAAACAAAACACAAAACACATTTCTCCAACCCGCAACTGCTCCATGAATAAAAACAGATCTCAAGAACATGGGCCGATAATGGGGCACCAAATAAAGGAATTGACACAGTATGAGAGTCCATAAGTTCCTATATGTATCAAGTTCAGGAAAATATAAAAGATGATTTGCTGATCTTCTGATCGTGTGACTTTCTGTAGAGAAACATAGATGGATAGTCCGAATTCCTTGATGCCCACACTAAAGATGGCAGATTGTGTTCCGCTGTTTCGTATAGCGCATGTTCAAAGGGAGGAACTGAACCCGTGACCTCCATTACGGATCATCATTGGTTGAATAGTATTCCAAGAATCCAGACAACAATATCCGTTTAGGTATGATGTACTGCACTTATCAGTAGACCAGCGGACCCATTCCAACTGCATCAAGGACCGGACTTGTGGAACTATATCAGGTAGTAAACATACACAAGTTAGAATGTTGTCACCAAAAGGATTTTATAACCTGATATAACATAAAAGCTATTGAAAAAGAAGAGAAGAGAATAATATCCTGTGAACTATCAACAATTAACAACCAATAAACTGGTCCAGATAATAAAGATGTAATAGCCACATTATATTACCCCTCTACCTTGTTACTGTCACCCAAACGTGATGAATGCATAATACATTTACAAGGTTGATGATACCTACACATGATATATATACGATACGTCATTTCTCTGGTTCAAGCCCATTGGAACCCGAGTGTTAATATTAAAGATCCAATAGACTTCCCGTACTCTTAGCCTATGTTCCCAGTTACCACCTCTAATGGGCTTGATGACTTCCTCTATGCCCTTAAAGCTAAAACTAGCGGTAAGACCCCTATGCACACTCTTAAAGTGCCTAGACACCCCCGTGCTTCTGATGCTGTTCACACTAGTAATATCATGTAGGTGCTCCGCAATTCTAATTTTCAAAGGTCTTACTGTGCTTCCCACATAATGTAGCTGGCATGCTATACAGGTGATCAAATATATCACATGATCACTGTTGCAATTTATAAAACTTTTGATATTATAACATTAGGTTAGATTGGAACTCATAAATTTAGTAGTTTTATCTGCCCATTGACAGACTCCACAACGACTAAGGCCACATTTATAAAATCCACGTAAATGGAGCCATGTGTCCGATTTCTTATTATGCCTGGCCACCGTCAAACTAGGAGAAATTTGATTGCCAAGTGTTATACCCCGTGAGGACGCGAAATTACAGCCATTCCCAACAATCTTTTTCAGGATAGGATCCTGATTTAGGATTGGCATATTGTTTTTTATGAGCCTCACGATTTGATCATATTCAAGGCTGTATCTCGTGGTGAAATGTATTTCTGCATTACTTCGCCTATCTGGACAATTACCATAAAGTAGTTCCTCTCTCTTTGTATCAGTAGCTATTTTTTGTGCCCTCCTGATAGACCAATTTGGGTACCTTCTTTGTCTTAACCTATTGGTTACAATATTTGCCTCTTGCATATATTTATTTTGTGTAGTACAATTCCTTTTAATCCTAAGATATTCTCCAACTGGTAGTGCTTTTTTGGTATGTCTGGGATGCATACTGTGGGCATGTAACAGGGTATTCCCAGCTTGTGGTTTCCTATAATTGCTGCATACCACCTTACCACTTGTACTATTTCCTTCTAGTGTAATGTCCAAAAAATTTATCACATCATTGGCTATATTATATGTGAACCTTAGATTGTAACCATTATTATTGATGTAATCTATAAATTTCAGGACATCACTGGTGTCACCAATCCATACTAGCAGGCAGTCGTCTATATACCTGCCATACCAGTGAATCCGCTCTCTGAAGGGATTACAATTGTTGTAGAGGTGTTTCTCCTCCCACCATGCCATGGTGATATTCGCAAGGGATGGGGAGAAACAAGCCCCCATCGGCGCTCCTCTGATCTGCACGAAATACTGACCCATAAACATGAAATAATTGTGGCGGAGCAGATACTCCACAACCTTGATCACGTACACCAGTCACCAGTGCACCGGGTTATCTAAAGGACACTAAAGAGGTTCTTAAAATCTTTGATGGGTTCCAGTGGAGGGGGGATTTCTCCTGGGTCAGCTGTGATGTGGAGGCCCTATATTCATCCATTCCCCATTCTATTGCTTTGGATGCGTTGGGTTATTTCCTATATACCTATTCTGATTATGGCCCTGATCTGAACGAATACGTGATCAAGGTTGTGGAGTATCTGCTCCGCCACAATTATTTCATGTTTATGGGTCAGTATTTCGTGCAGATCAGAGGAGCGCCGATGGGGGCTTGTTTCTCCCCATCCCTTGCGAATATCACCATGGCATGGTGGGAGGAGAAACACCTCTACAACAATTGTAATCCCTTCAGAGAGCGGATTCACTGGTATGGCAGGTATATAGACGACTGCCTGCTAGTATGGATTGGTGACACCAGTGATGTCCTGAAATTTATAGATTACATCAATAATAATGGTTACAATCTAAGGTTCACATATAATATAGCCAATGATGTGATAAATTTTTTGGACATTACACTAGAAGGAAATAGTACAAGTGGTAAGGTGGTATGCAGCAATTATAGGAAACCACAAGCTGGGAATACCCTGTTACATGCCCACAGTATGCATCCCAGACATACCAAAAAAGCACTGCCAATTGGAGAATATCTTAGGATTAAAAGGAATTGTACTACACAAAATAAATATATGCAAGAGGCAAATATTGTAACCAATAGGTTAAGACAAAGAAGGTACCCAAATTGGTCTATCAGGAGGGCACAAAAAATAGCTACTGATACAAAGAGAGAGGAACTACTTAAGGCTGCATTCACACAGAGTAACGCCAGGCGTCATTTGTGTGTAATTTGTGTGTCTTTTACGGCCGTCATAAAACGTTTACATAGAGTTCTATAGGAAAAGACGGCCGTAATTTACTGCCGTCATTTACGGCCGTCATTACAATGACGGCCGTAAATGACGGCCGTAAATGACGGCCGTCTTTTCCTATAGAACTCTATGTAAACGTTTTATGACGGCCGTAAAAGACACACAAATTACACACAAATGACGCCTGGCGTTACTCTGTGTGAATGCAGCCTTATGGTAATTGTCCAGATAGGCGAAGTAATGCAGAAATACATTTCACCACGAGATACAGCCTTGAATATGATCAAATCGTGAGACTCATAAAAAACAATATGCCAATCCTAAATCAGGATCCTATCCTGAAAAAGATTGTTGGGAATGGCTGTAATTTCGCGTCCTCACGGGGTATAACACTTGGCAATCAAATTTCTCCTAGTTTGATGGTGGCCAGGCATAATAAGAAATCGGACACATGGCTCCATTTACGTGGATTTTATAAATGTGGCCTTAGTCGTTGTGGAGTCTGTCAATGGGCAGATAAAACTACTAAATTTATGAGTTCCAATCTAACCCAATGTTATAATATCAAAAGTTTTATAAATTGCAACAGTGATCATGTGATATATTTGATCACCTGTACAGCATGCCAGCTACATTATGTGGGAAGCACAGTAAGACCTTTGAAAATTAGAATTGCGGAGCACCTACATGATATTACTAGTGTGAACAGCATCAGAAGCACGGGGGTGTCTAGGCACTTTAAGAGTGTGCATGGGGGTCTTACCGCTAGTTTTAGCTTTAAGGGCATAGAGGAAGTCATCAAGCCCATTAGAGGTGGTAACTGGGAACATAGGCTAAGAGTACGGGAAGTCTATTGGATCTTTAATATTAACACTCGGGTTCCAATGGGCTTGAACCAGAGAAATGACGTATCGTATATATATCATGTGTAGGTATCATCAACCTTGTAAATGTATTATGCATTCATCACGTTTGGGTGACAGTAACAAGGTAGAGGGGTAATATAATGTGGCTATTACATCTTTATTATTTGGACCAGTTTATTGGTTGTTAATTGTTGATAGTTCACAGGATATTATTCTCTTCTCTTCTTTTTCAATAGCTTTTATGTTATATCAGGTTATAAAATCCTTTTGGTGACAACATTCTAACTTGTGTATGTTTACTACCTGATATAGTTCCACAAGTCCGGTCCTTGATGCAGTTGGAATGGGTCCGCTGGTCTACTGATAAGTGCAGTACATCATACCTAAACGGATATTGTTGTCTGGATTCTTGGAATACTATTCAACCAATGATGATCCGTAATGGAGGTCACGGGTTCAGTTCCTCCCTTTGAACATGCGCTATACGAAACAGCGGAACACAATCTGCCATCTTTAGTGTGGGCATCAAGGAATTCGGACTATCCATCTATGTTTCTCTACAGAAAGTCACACGATCAGAAGATCAGCAAATCATCTTTTATATTTTCCTGAACTTGATACATATAGGAACTTATGGACTCTCATACTGTGTCAATTCCTTTATTTGGTGCCCCATTATCGGCCCATGTTCTTGAGATCTGTTTTTATTCATGGAGCAGTTGCGGGTTGGAGAAATGTGTTTTGTGTTTTGTTTACTTTGGGGTGTTATAAACGTATCTGCCTTCTGTTTGAAATGTTTCTTATGTGTTTTCCACACATCTATTTAGTTTTAGATATCAGTTAGTTTACATACTCCCACAAATTACGATTGTGTCATCTTGTGGTTCATGATGTTTTCATATACTCAGCAGTGTTCGTGTTTTTTGTTTTTAATGTGTCAGTGATGTTTATAGGAGGAGTTTTGGTCCTTGTTAATACCTGCCCAGTAACTTACATCAACACCTTATTTAATTCAGGTGTGTATGCAGGATTATAAGGACCTACCTCTCCCTAGTAGCGTACAGACTTCGAAGAAGGATTATTATCCGAAACGCGTCAGTCTGACGCCCCCCCTCCCCTTTTTCCTATTTTTCATGTGTAGTGCTGACTTTTAAGGCTGTTAAAATAAAGGAGAAGTTTTTTATACAACTAACTCCATTGCTTCGCTGGATGTTTCTTTCGTTGGATTTCTCTATGTAACTCTGCACCGAGAGAGTTTTTTTCATCCGAGCGGCATCCTCCAAGGAGGCACATGAGGAACTACAGGCATCAGGAGAACGTATAGGCTGAGTATAAATATTTCCTTTTTTCCCTGTTTCCCAGTATTTTGTTATAAAACTATAATGTGTCCTGAGTAATAGCACTACACAATAAAAAAATAACACAACTATAAGGAATCTGTATAACGCCACTAAAGGTTACATATATAATACAACTAAAAGGTGCCTGAATAATACCATTGCACATTACATAGATAATGAGACTATACTATAACAGAATGGTGTCTGAATGATACCACTATACAATAATAAAGAAAGCAACTATATAGTGTCTGAATAATACCGCTATACAGTATATAAATAATACAATTATACAGTCTAAGTAATACTACTAAACAATAAAAGAATTGTAAGGTATCGGAATAATACCACTAAACAGTAAAAGAATAGTAAGCTACACAGTGTGTGAATAATATTACCAAACATTCAAAAATAATACAACTAGAAGATTTCTGAATAATACCGCTAGACAATAAAAGAATAATACAGCTATGCTTTAAGTGGATAATACCACTGTACAGTAACTGAATATCACTGTTACGATGTTGTCTCTGGAGCAAATATCAGAAATTGCAGGAACTGGTCTACAACAGAGAATAGTAGAAATATCTGAGAGATAAATCCAAGTGCTTCCACCAGTGCCAGCTGCAAAGCCAGATGGACTCGTGTTGAGTTTGGGGCCAAATTATCACTACAGAAACTGATATAAGAAATAAACATTCCAATCTGAAGACTAACCAGAACCCCTGAAAAACTTACACAGCCGGCAAAACCAGTAGGATAAATCAGGATAATGAATGTGTTTCAGATAAAGGTCAGTCCGAGAGGTAAAGGCCGTACCAAAATCAGTAGATAAATGGAATTCTAGTGACAAGCCAAAGATCAGTCCGAGAGGTAAAGGACGAACCAAAATCAGTAGTCAAATGGATTTCTAGTGACAAGCCAAAGATTAATCTGAGAGGTAAAGGCCGAACCAAAATCAGTAGACAAATGGATTTCTAGTGACAAGCCAAAGATCAGTCCAAGAGGTAACCTCAGAGCCAGAATCAGAAGACAAGTGGATTTCCAGTAATAAGCCAAGGGACAATGTATAGCAGATAAGCACAAATGATCAGCATATGGAAATCTCACTAAGTACAATCATATAGCAGGCACCTGGCTGAGCAGGGACAGAGTTTAAATATCCCTCGTCAGCTGCTAATTGTATCAGCATAGTGGAGGCCTAAAGACTGCAGAAGCTTCACAAGTTGGCACCATATCCTTATTGTAACACAGCTAGACTGAGATTCCTGATGATCACCATGCCGTTGAAAAAGTAATATCACTATAAACTCTAATTAACATTATACTTTATCTCAACAATAGCACAATACAATAATGTAATAACGCATCATATGAACGGTTCCATGCGATTTGGAATTTATGGGACTCGTTCTGGGCCACTCAACCCCTGTGACTGTACTATCTTCTGGAACCTCAGGTTATACTCTTGTTGTTTCTTTCCCTCCTGTCTCCTTGTCTTGTCTTGTCCGTGTCTGTTATCCATGTCCCTGTCTCTTATTAACAGTTTGCCTTTCGTATTTTCATTGTACTGTTTTTGTACCGATACTGGTTATTGGTCTTGTTGTTTTCCTTTATTGTTAAAAATTCATATAAATAAATAAATAAACAATTTTAAAAAAATAACACATCATATAGTGATTGTATACTACCACAATAGAATGATAGAAAAGTACCACCATAAAGTAAATAAATAATGATATTATATCTTGATTGAATAGTATCACATTACAGTAATTAAATAATACTGCCATACAGTGAATGAGTAACGCCATCATATAGTGATTGAGTAGTATCACATTATAGTAATTAAATAATACTGCCATACAGTGAATACAATGATTGAATAGTATAACATTACAATAATTAAATAATACTGCCATACAGTGAATGAGTAACGCCATCATATATTCATTGAGTAGTACCACATTATAGTAATTACAAAAATACTGCCATAAAGTGAATACAATGATTGAATAGTATCACATTACAATAATTAAATAATACCGCCATACAGTGAATGAATAATGCCTTCATATAGTGATTGAGTAGTACCACATTATAGTAATTAAATAATACTGTCATACAGTGAATACAATGATTGAATAGTATCACATTACAATAATTAAATAATACCGCCATACAGTGAATGAATAATGCCTTCATATAGTGATTGAGTAGTACCACATTATAGTAATGGAATAATAACGCCATACAGTGAATGAGTAATACCATCATATAGTGATTGAGTAGTACCACATTATAGTAATGGAATAATACCGCCATACAGTGAATGAGTAACGCCATCATATAGTGATTGAGTAGTATCACATTATAGTAATTAAATAATACTGCCATACAGTGAATACAATGATTGAATAGTATCACATTACAATAATTAAATAATACCGCCATACAGTGAATGAGTAATGCCATCATATAGTGATTGAGTAGTACCACATTATAGTAATTAAATAATACTGCCATACAGTGAATGAGTAACACCATCATATATTGATTGAGTAATACCACATTATAATAATTAAATAATACTGCCATACAGTGAATGAGTAACGCCATCATATAGTGATTGAGTAGTACCACATTACAGTCATTAAATAATACTAACACAGTGCAAGATTAATACCGCCATACAATTACACAAAACTGTAGTACTGCTGCTCTTACTGAATTGCTAGTATATGTCCAAACTTAGAAATTGTTCTCTTATATATGATCTATCTATATGTGACATACGTGTGACAAGGGGTGATTTTATCTGGGCCTCACAGCCTCCATATCTAATCCGTTCTGGCATCTTGGGGCTTATAGTAAAGAAGAAAAAATAAAGCCATTTCTTGGCGGCTTCATCCAGGCTTGACCTTGGAGCTCGCAAACCTAGGATAATATTTCTATAACAAGTTACAGAGAAATCTATTGAAAGCAACAGGATTTTAGTCTGTAAACCAGAAGGGCCCGGGCTGGTGACATGTCATCTCATTCTACCGTCAGCTTCAAAATTGAATGCATTTGTAGCTTTGTATATGTGAATACAACCCGCTAGAAATACAACCTCTGATAGGAAGAATGTTTCATTTGTATTTCAGACATTTTCCAAAATCTTGAAAACTTTACATGTAAAAAAGATGAAATATAATCGTAATCGACCGTAATACACCTTATAGATTTACATTGAAGATATATGTTTGGTATTTAAAGGGATCCTATCATTGGATACCCTTTTTTCTCCCTAACACGTAGGAATAGCCTTAAGAAAGGCTATTCTTCTCCTACCTTTAGATGTCTTCTCCGCACTGCTGTTCAGTAGAAATCCGTTTTTTTTTCAGTTTGCAAATGAGTTCTCTCGCAGCACTGGGGGCAGTCCGCAGCGCTCAACAGCACTGGGGGCGTCCCCAATACTGCGAGAGAAATCTCCATCTATTTCTGGGATGCTCTCTCCCTGTGTCTTCTTCCGACCTGGGTTTCAATCTTCTAGACATGCGCAGTCGGCCATTGTGCTTCAGGCATAGCCAACTGCACATGCACATGGCCACAAGAAAATGGCCGCTTACACCAGTGTACTGTGTAAGCAACTACAAGAAAATGGCTGCTTACACAGCTTACTATGTAAGTGGCCATTTTCTTGTGGCCATCCGGGCATGCGCAGTCGGCTCTGCCCGAGGCCCAATGGCAGAGCCGACTGGGCCATGTCTAGAAGATTGAAACCCAGGTCAGAAGAAGACACAGGGAGAGGCCGTTCCAGAAATAGATGGAGGCATTGCTGGAGATTTCTCTCGCAGCATTGGGGACGCCCCCAGTGCTGCGAGAGAACTCATTTGCAAACTGAAGAAAACCCGGATTTCTACCGAACAGCGGTGCGGAGAAGACATCTAAAGGTAGGAGAAGAATAGCCTTTCTTAAGGCTATTCCGACGTGTTAGGGACAAAAAAAGGGTATCCAATGATAGGATCCCTTTAATATTTGTTCATCATCTAAAGAAATAAAATTGTATATACTTATGTATTCACTTATCTATCACTTATTCTTGAATTTTTGGAGTGCTCCCGATTTTACATATCTATCTATCTATCTATCTATCTATCTATCTATCTATCTATCTATCTATCTATTTCAATCTATTTATATATCTACTTGCCCCTGGCAAAACCTGCACTAATATATCCATGCCTTTCAGCAGCTACCTGACCTTAATTTTGAACTTGAGACTTGACAACCCTGCAGGACTCGCAGATCTGTAGAATTAGCAGATACATTTTGTTGAATTATGTAGAACATCAAGTGAAACAAATTGTTTAAATATGTTAATGGATAAAGTGTGTTTGGTGAAGGTCAGAAGCACAAGGTACATACAGAATCCTGTTATTTGTACAGAAACATGGATTAGTCCTATCAGACTGACATCCGCAAACATAGTCACCTTGTGTTTGTATTTCAAGAATTACAGTAATTGGACAGGAGGTGAAAGTAACTCCTGACGTCACCCACATATGTCACCAGTTCCTTTCTTTAGGTCGCTGAGGTCTCTGATTTGGTGGTCATGTCATGTGAGGACTTGTGCTGGATCCGGAGCGCTGGATCAGACCACGGAGGGGGACACCAGAGCGTTGGGGACAGGTGAGTATGACTTTTTTTTTATGTTTCGCCTTCCCCTACCTCCTGCCCAAATACTATAATTCCTGGACAACCCAAATCCAAACCCAAATTACAATCCAAAATTAACATTTCTTGAAATTGTAAATCCACATTTTCATTTTTGTTTTTAGGGCAGTTGAATGACTACCAACTTGTCTGCTATTGTAGTTACCAGAAGTTGTCACCCTTTCGGTTGGAGTTTTATATGGCATTCATCTTACTTGTAATCAACTGGCTATGAAAATGTGTCCTTGCTTATGTTGCACACCTAATGAACTAACACTGGTGTGGTTGGGGGGGGGGGGGTTATATTCTTTATTCACCTTATCTGTAATCATAAGGGACATGCATCAATATGGAGAATAGGACCTCCCTTCTTCTTGCTATCTGAGGTGCACTACAATAAGTGTCCTTACATACTATCTAGTAGTTATACATTGGCATCAAGTTCTCAGTCATTCCTAACATCAGTGACTGTATCAACATATACTGAACAATACAATATGAGAATATAACAACAACATGGCTGCAGCAATTAATCACTGTACCTGTAATCATAAGGGACATGCATCAATATGGAGAGTAGGACCTCCCTTCTTCTTGCTATCTGAGGTGCACTACAATAAGTGTCCCACCAGAAACACACCTCTGAGATACATGGTCCCACTCTAGTGTCAGATTACAGGACCTGTAAACTGCTAGTCTGACACTAGGTAATATCCAAATTTTTGTGTGGTGGATCTTTCTCTGTATATATCTCACATTCTTCCCCACTAAATTAATGTCGTCCTCGACATTCCGCATTTCCACAATTATGTGGGTTGTCTTAAGGTACTTTAGTAATTGAGAATATTCAATTGGTGGTGATATCTCCAATAGAGGTCAATGCCTCATTGTAACATATGTTCCTATAAAATGTCACAAGTGACTTGTAGGTCCGTTGCTAGCTAAAGAGACCTAGAAGAGCCAATGTTAGCACTGGTTCTAAGTAGTATTGGACCACCATGCATAACAATGCTACTACAATATCTGAACCTCATTTTATGAGGTGGAGATTGGTCAGGTCTAATTTTTGCATTAAATATGACCACATGACCATGTAACCTCACAGTTTCTATCGCTAAACAACTAGAAACATTGCCAAATAAACAAACTAATTGTAAACGTAACAGTGCAATTGCTTTGAAGGTAAATAGTCTTTATATCCGCTCACAGTTCTCCAGAAAATATGCTGGTGGTAGGTACCATTCAGGTTGTTTCTCTTGGCCAATGGTTTTCACTACCTGTTTAGCATGAAAACTTCTTGGTACCCGACTTGGTTCTCCCATGGTATCATAAGTAAGTGTAACCGGCCTTCGCCTTTCTCTCGCAACAGAAGATCTTTTCAAAGTCTGTTGTCCTGAAGTTTCTGTTTCTTCATCTGTTTCTGGGTCTGTTGATTCAGATTCCTCCATCCATACTTCTTCCTCTGGAGTTGTTGCAGATTCCTCTGATGACTTTTCTGACTCTGACAGTAGACCTTCAGGTGATGCCAAGATCTCTGATGAATTTTGTGGTTCAAATTCTGCTGCGTCAGGATTAAGTTTACTGCCTTGTGCTGTATAGTTATCTGTTATAGGTGAACTTAATGAACACATTTCATCTTCTTCATCAACACTATCAGTTTCATATCCTACATGTGATGTTGGTTTTGATCGCTTTGCTTTGGAGGATCTCTCTTGGCCTAACAATTCAGCAGTCTGCTGTACATCTGGAAGATAGTCACAAGATAATAACAGATTACGGTGCAAAATCCTTGATCTGTTGCCACCTGACTCTGGTTTTACCTCATACACTGGACTGTTTTCGTGTTTTCTTCTCACGACAACATAAATCTTATCTTCCCAATAAGAGCGAAGTTTTCCTGGTCCTCCTTTCTCATGTAAGTTCTTCACTAGAACTCGACTTCCTGGAGTCAGTTCAGCACCATGACTTTTTTGAGCATAGTATTCCTTGCTTTTACATGCTGACTTCTTTGCTGTTTCTGAAGCTATTTTATAAGCTTCTGCCATTCTCTTTTTCCAGACTGTAACATAATCTGCGTAAGTTTTGTATTTCTCTGATACTGGAGTGTCAAACATTATGTCAATTGGAAGTCTTGGTGATCGACCATACAATAGGTAGAAAGGTGAATACCCTGTTGCTTCACTTTTAGTACAATTGTAAGCGTGGACAACTTTTGACAAAGAGTTCTTCCAGTCTTGCTTTTCTTCCTCTGTAAGAGTTCTCAACATTGACAACAATGTACGATTAAAACGTTCAACCTGTCCATTACCCTCTGGGTGATATGGAGTTGTATGAGAATTCTGAATTCTGCAGTATTTCCCAAGTCTTGCAAATAACTGATTTTCAAATTCTCTTCCCAGATCATGGTGTAATTTTGTTGGAAAGCCAAACTTTAGAGCAAAATCATTAAATATCTTGTCTGCTGCAGTCTTACCAGACTTGTTTGTGGTAGCATATGCCTGTGCAAACCTTGTAAAATGATCCATTACAACAAGGATGTACTCATATCCTCCTTTGCATTTTTCCAGATGCAGAAAATCAATCGATACCATTTCAAAAGGATAGGTGGAGACAATGTTGTTCAATGGTGCTCTGGTTGGTTTATTGGGACGTTTGTCTTTTAGACACTTGCATTCTCTGGTGACATAATGCTCAATATCCTTCTGCATGTATGGCCAGAAAAAGCGTTCTCTAACAAGATTGACAGTTCTTTCTACTCCTAAGTGTCCCATTTGCTCATGGAGTTCTTTGAATACTGTCCTATGGTAGACTTTTGGCAGGACTAATTGTAAGTTATGGCTAGTCTTCCTATAAAGAATACCATCTGAATTGAGGTATAACTTAGACCATTCTCTGAATAAGGCAGTTACAGCTGGTGGTTCTGTTTGTCTCTCCTTCTTAGCCGGAAATCTATTTTGATGTTTGTAGTGTAGCAGTCTCCCAATGATCTTGTCTTCTTCTTGTGCTTTTCTGATAGTTTCTTTTGGGAGCTGGTTAATGCTTGCTCTGAGGCTTCGTTCAGCTTCTCCAGCCGCACTTTCTACAGTTACAGGGCACCACCATGGCATATGTTCCTCCTCTTGTATCTGAACTGCTTGGACAGTGCTACCAATAGCTTCCATGCTGATTTCTTGGGAACATTCCTTCATATACTGGTCAGGATCTAGTGGCATTCTTGACAATCCATCAGCGTCTGCATTTGCTTTCAGTGGGCGGTATTTAATGCTAAAATTGAAGTCTGCAAGTTCTGACACCCATCTATGGCCAGTTGCATTTAATTTCGCTGTAGTGAGAACATAGGTAAGTGGATTGTTGTCTGTATATACAACAAATGATGGACTATAGTACAAGTAGTCTCTAAAACGGTCACATATTGCCCATTTCATTGCCAAAAACTCAAGTTTCCCCGAGTGCAAATGGTAGTTTTTCTCTGCTGCAGTAAGAGTTCTTGAGCCATAACCAATAACTCTCAACTTGCCATTTTGCCTTTGATATAGGACAGCACCAAGTCCTTCCTGAGACGCATCACAGTGCAGTATGAATGGGATGTTGAAGTCTGGATATCCCATCACTGGTGGCTTAACTAACAAATCAATCAGTCTCTCCAGGATTTCTTGATGATGGGCAGTCCAATTGATGGGCTGATGTGCAGGAAGTTGACTTTTTCCCTTCTGTTTGGATCTATCTCTCTTTGCTTTCTTTTGTGTGGGTGATGGTGAACATGGCCCTACCAACAGTAGATCATACAGTGGAGCGGCAATCCGGGAGAAATTTTGAATATATGTCCGGTAGTAGGACAGAAAACCTAGTATTTTTCTAAGCTCTCCCACTGTAGATGGAGGTTTGTTTTTCAAAGCCATTACTGGAGCAATTTCTGCTGGATCCATAGTATAGCCATCACCAGAGACAATCTTACCTAGGAACCGGACTTGTCTTTTGAACAGCTCACATTTCTTCGGTGTTAGCTTGATTCCATGCTGTTGGTAGCGCTGAAGCACAGTCCGTACATGTTCCACATGTTCAGTGAAAGACTTACTGTGAACCAGGTTGTCATCAAGATATGGTTGACAGATACTGTCTCTCAGTCCTTCCAAGCATTCTTCCATGCTTCTCTGAAATTCCGCTGGAGCTGAGCTGAGCCCAAAAGGAATACGGATCCATTCATATAATCCCCAAGGTGTTATAAAGGCTGTCAAAGGCCTACTGGATTCTTCCATAAATCCTTGGTGATAGGCTTTCCCTTGATCAAGCACAGAAAACCATGAACTTCCTGACAAACTATTCAGCATATCTTGGATTCTCGGTATAGGATGACGGTCAGGAACTGACTTCTGGTTTAGTTCTCTATAATCACAGCAGAGTCTCAGGCTACCATCTCGTTTTCTTACACATACTATAGGAGAAGAGTAGGATGATTTTGACTTTCTAATCCATCCTCTATTTATCAGGTCTTGTAGGTACTCCTTCACTTCGTTATGAAGCGGTTTCGGCACGGAAGTATATGTCTTCTTAACGGGGGTGGTGTCTTTTAGATTAATCTTTAATTGGAGTGATGGAATACATCCAACATCAGACTCATCTCTGGAGAAGGCATGACATTCTTCTCTTAACATCTGCCTTACTATGCACTGTTCGTCTGCATCAAGATGATCCGTAGGAACCGGAGGATCCCATTCCTCTTTAACTGAAGACACTTCACCCTCTGCTTTGTCAACATTTTCCACTGTTTGTATGTTTGCAGTCAGAGAAGAAACTTGAACAGGTTTTATGCAAGCTGGATATACCGCTTTGACTGTTTCCAAGTGACCCAACACGGTTTTTGGATCCAGTACAATATCATGTTTAGTGGGGTTCATTACTGGAATGGTTACCCGAGCATAGTTGTCATAAGGTACAATCACAACTGTCTCATCTGTATATATTCCCTCTGGTAAATGTGCAGTGTTACTTGGCACAAAGAGCTTTTCCTGGTTCTTCTTATGAGGTCCCACATGGACACCACACTTGACACCCATTATAGTACCTGCAGGAATAATGGTACGACGTACTCCAGTTCTTACCTCCTTCACAAATGTTTCTGCTTGGCTCACTTGGACGGCTTTTACCACCATCTCTGCTCTTCTTGTTGGCAGTGAAAATGATGCAGCCAGTGTACTCACCAAAGATGATGAAGGGATTTTTCTCAGGATGACTTCCTCAATCACATTATATCCAATGATTGGCTCTTCAGCTACATTATTGTCACTGGATACTAGAAAAGGCACCAGAAGTTCTATGTTGTCATTACCAGAGGACAGCTGGAAGGTTACTTCTATCCAACCAATGAAAGGAATTTCGGTCTTGTTTACCGCTCTCCCGCATAATGGTTCAGAGCCTAGTAATTCTTCCACTGCCCTTACTTCTGTTTGAGGAAGGTACTGCTGCCGCCAACTTTCATTGATGATACTTGCTTGAGCTCCAGTGTCCCATAATGCCTGAAGAGGAACCCCATTTAGTTTACATAGGACCATACACCTTTTTCCTATTAAATTGATGAGTTTTCTTTGGCCTCTCGACACACTTTCACTCATCTGTAAGTTAGTTGTCGTGCACTTCCTAGAAGTGACTTGCTGTATATTGTTCTGTTGAAGCTCCAGTTGTTGGATACGATCACATACATTTTGGAAATAAGTATGTAGCAGATTTTCTTTGGCTTCCATACCTGAAGATGGTACTTTCTTTGGTTGGGACTGGGGCTTGGCACAGGTTACTGATTGTCCCTCATCAGCAACCTCCTGTCTTTTAACTGTGCAGATCTGGGTGCACAACATCCCCTAGCATAATGTCCTTCTTTACCACATTTGTAGCAGTGGCGACATGTATGACCTTGATTTGATGTCTTGCAGGCCTCACAAATTGGATTCTGCTTATTTCTGGAAGTTACTTGGGATGAAACCAATCTTGGTTCTTGAGAAGTCTTAAGTAACTTTTTCAATTCTGACATCTCATTCCTCAGTTCTTTCACAGCCTCCTCCCAGTTTGTCACTTCTGTATCTCCTGAAGGTGGAACTTTCTTTGATTTTAGCGTAGGTGGGGCGGTTTGAGTTGTAGATGACTCTACTTTTGTAAGTAATCCTTGTTGTGTGGTACCAGCCTGCATTTCGCCAAGTTTGCTGATTTTGCTGGAAGAGTACTTCTTTAATTTCTGTTCCCTCTCTTGTTCCCAACTGGCAGCTTCATTCATTTTCTTTATTAATACGTCATCAGTGACAGTGGGATCATCCAAATAAGGTTTCATTTGGAATTTAATGTGTCCACTGAGCAGTCCTGTTCCTACTGATCTCAGGAATTTCCTTTGAATCAAATCTGTTTCAAATTTTTCCTCTGCTCCCACTTCTCTAGAGGCAAAGAGAAGTCTGTCCTTTAGTTCTATAGCCCTGAAGAGGAAATTTTGAGGAGATTCTTTGCTGTCTTGCGAGATATTTACCAACCGGTGGTATAAGTCAGAGTTGCTCTCCTCCTTGTAGTGTCCTTTTAGGATAGTCTTCAGCTGTGGCAGTGTTAGATCACTTTTCATCTCTAACATATTTCTTATACTCAGGCCAGGGCTTATTGCTTTAACTACTGCCTCAATCACTTCTAATTCACTGTAGCCCTTTTGCAGTCCCATGTCTATCTGGTGCATGAGATTTGTGTAAGACAGTTTGTCTTTTTGACCTCTTTCACCAATTTGACCACTAATTTTAA
Organism: Leptodactylus fuscus; assembly: GCF_031893055.1. NCBI lineage: Eukaryota > Metazoa > Chordata > Amphibia > Anura > Leptodactylidae > Leptodactylus > Leptodactylus fuscus. Next base: position 256,708,922 of record NC_134266.1, on the reverse strand, counting down.
AGTCTTTCCGTATTGTCATTTCTGGCCACATGTTCTGTGGAGAAGTCCTGCAGTAAGTCTCTCTCTCTGACACCTCTTGCTTTGCTTGACTTGATGTCTCAGAAACAAGGGCTTTTTCTAACAGTTTGCTAGATTCCTGGAATGCTTTCTGCAAAGCAAGGTACTGTGCCTTTAAATCTTCCAATTGAGTCTGGGTCTTAGTCTCTTTTGCCTGTGCCCCGACCTCTGCCTCTGAATGCAGATCTGTAATGAACTGTTTGCACTTTTGGAGGAACAGACAGGTAACATCTTCATCCTCTGTTTCTCCCACTTCATCAAGCAGTTTATTGATAGCATTCAGCAGGTGCCTGCGGGTTCTGGCTTTGGAGATTTGCTCCCCTGGCACTTTAAGATATTTGCTAACAGCACCCAGTTCATCAAATGTTAGATGCAGCAAGGACTCACTAATGTCATTAATACAGCTCTCCACATCCATTGTCAGTCTGCTGGGCAGGATCTCACTGAGGGGACACTCACAGGATATCACTGAGATGGCTGCACTTTACAATTGGTTCTTTTCTATCTCTTATTGAGTGAATTCTGCTCTGTATCTTCTATGAATTGTCACTCAATCCCATCCTCGTCGCCATTTTTGTTGCACACCTAATGAACTAACACTGGTGTGGTTGGGGGGGTTTATATTCTTTATTCACCTTATCTGTAATCATAAGGGACATGCATCAATATGGAGAGTAGGACCTCCCTTCTTCTTGCTATCTGAGGTGCACTACAATAAGTGTCCTTACATACTATCTAGTAGTTATACATTAGCATCAAGTTCTCAGTCATTCCTAACATCAGTGACTGTATCAACATATACTGAACAATACAATATGAGAATATAACAACAACATGGCTGCAGCAATTAATCACTGTACCTGTAATCATAAGGGACATGCATCAATATGGAGAGTAGGACCTCCCTTCTTCTTGCTATCTGAGGTGCACTACAATAAGTGTCCCACCAGAAACACACCTCTGTAAACTGCTAGTCTGACACTAGGTAATATCCAAATTTTTGTGTGGTGGATCTTTCTCTATATATATATCACACATATTTTATCTTGGATGGAGATGCCCCAAGAGGCTGGAGACATCTAGCTTGTTGCTCAGTTCCTTTATTTAGGTTGCTGAGGTCTCTGATTTGGTGGTCACGTCATGTGAGGACGTCATGTAGCACAAGCTCCGGAGCGCTGGATCAGACTATGGAGGGGGACACCAGAGTGTTGGGGACAGGTGAGTATAACTTTTTTTAATGTTTCGCCTTCCCCTACCTCCTGCCCAAATACTATAATTCCTGGACAACCCAAATCCAAACCCATCAAGGTCCTGGAGAACTCAAGACCTACAAATATTAGGTGTAGACTCCAGCCTGCAGAATGGATAATGATGATATTATTTCTTTTTTTTTTTTTTTCTTATGGTAGAGTTGGAAGGGACCTCAAGGGCCATCGGGTCCAACCCCCTGCGAGTGCAGGTTTTCCTAAATCATCCCAGCTATATGTTTATCCAGATTCCGCTTGAAGATTTCCATTGATGGAGCGCCCACCACCTCCCGTGGCAGCCTATTCCACTCTCTCACTACCCTCACTGTCAGAAAGTTTTTCCTAATGTCTAATCTGTATCTCTTTCCCTTTAGTTTCATCCCATTGCTTCTTGTACTTCCTTGTGCTAATGAGAATAGGGTCGATCCCTCTGCACTGTGACTACCTTTCAAATATTTGTAGACTGCTATTAAATCTCCCCTCAGCCTTCTCTTCTGCAAACTAAACAATCCCAGTTCTTTTAGCCGCTCCTCATAGGACATGGTTTGCAGACCTTCCACCATTTTGGTTGCTGTTCTCTGGACTTGCTCCAATATATCGATGTCTTTCTTGAATTGAGGCGCCCAGAACTGTACACAGTATTCCAGGTGTGGTCTGACCAGGGAAGAGTACAGCGGAATAATGACCTCTCTTGATCTACATTCAATGCTTGTCTTAATACATCCCAGAATTTTATTAGCCTTTTTTGCAGCAGCACCGCACTGTTGGCTCATGTTGAATTTGTGATCTACTATTACGCCCAAGTCCTTTTCCCCTATGCTATCACTTAGTTCTATTCCTCCCATACTATATATGTTTTTTACATTTCTGTTACCCAGATGTAGAACTTTGCATTTGTCCCTGTTAAATACCATTTTGTTCGCCTCCGCCCATTGTTCCAGTGTGTCTAAGTCCTTTTGAATACACTCTCTCTCCTCTCTAGTGTTGGCTATTCCTCCTATCTTCGTATCATCTGCAAATTTTATGAGTTCCCCAATAATTCCATCGTCCAGATCATTTATAAAGATATTACAAAGTACTGGGCCCAGAACAGAGCCCTGCGGCACCCCGCTTTTGACTTTCTTCCAGTTGGATGTGTAGCCATTTAGTATTACTCGTTGTGCCCGATCATTAAGCCAGTTGTGAATCCACCTAACTGATTTTTTGTCAAAGCCATACTTAATCATTTTTTCAATAAGAAGGTTATGTGATACTTTATCAAATGCCTTACTGAAGTCAAGATATACTATGTCCACGGCATTCCCTTGGTCCAACCATTCAGTGATTTTGTTGTAGAAGGAAATCAGGTTAGTCTGACAAGATTTATTGGTCATAAAGCCGTGCTGGCTCTGGTTAATTAATGCCTTCCCATCCAGGTACCGAAGTAAATGTTCCTTGACAATTTGCTCAAAGATTTTTCCTGCTATCGAGGTCAGACTTACCGGCCTGTAATTTCCTGGATCGTCCCTTTTCCCCTTTTTGTAGATGGGGACAACATTTGCCCTTTTCCAATCTAAAGGGACCACTCCTGTTTCCCAAGACTTACCGAAGATTATAGCAAGGGGTTCTGTTATTTCCTCTGCTATCTCTTTCAGGACTCTAGGGTGTAAATCATCTGGTCCTGGGGACTTGGTTTCCTGTAACTTGGCTAAGTGCTCTCTTACCAGACCTTCGCTTATAGTCAGCTTGGAGTCCTCCTTCCCCTCATCTCCATCACCATTAATTTCGATATTTCCATTAGTTTCTTGGGAGAAGACGGATACAAAATATGAATTTAGTAGCTCCACCTGCTGTTCCACCATGTTAACTGTTTCTCCTTTGTCATTCTTCAGGACTCCAATGGTCTCCTTCACTTTTCTTTTGCTTTTAACATATCCCCAAAATCCTTTTACCTTACTCTTTGCCTCTTTTGCAAGCTTCAATTCGTCTTCAGCCTTAGCTCCTTTGATGCTTGTCTTGCAGAGTCTGCAGACTGCTGTGTACTCTTCCTTAGGTATAGTTCCCATCTTCCACTTTTTGTATGTTTCCTTTTTCCTTTTTAGCAGGTTATGTAATTTTTTGGTCATCCATCCTGATATTTTTAGGTGCTTCCCATTTTTCTTCCTTCTAGGTATTGTTAGTTCCTGTGCTTTAATGATTTCCCTACGGAAGATTTCCCACCCTTCATGTGCATTTTTGTGCTTAAGAATTTTGCACCATGGAATTCTGCTAACCCTTGCCTTCAGGCTCTTGAAGTCTGCCCTGCTAAAGTCGAGCCTTGAAGTCTGTGTCTTCTCAGGTCTTCTTCTTCTTGCAACCCCAAACTCAAGTATAGCATGATCGCTGAATCCCAGTGTCCCTGCTACCCGTAGTCCCTTAACCATGTGCTCTTTGTTGGTTAGGACTAGGTCCAAAATGGATGTTCCTCTCGTGTTTTCTTCTACTAGCTGGGCAATGAAGTTGTCTGCTAGAGAGGATAAAAATTTGATGGAGCCTTTACTCTTGGCTGTGTGGGTTTCCCAATGAATGTCAGGGTAATTGAAGTCTCCCATGATCACTATTTCATGTTTCTTTGAGAGCGTGGTCATTTGCTGTGAAAAAATCTCATCCATGTCTTCTGTCTGTCCTGGTGGTCTGTAATAAACGCCTAGTATGATGTCCTTATCATTGTTTTTCCCTTGAATTACTACCCAAATAATTTCCAGTAGATTATCATTCTGTAAAACTGTAATTTCTGTGGAGATGTGTTCTTTTTTAACATACAATACAACACCACCCCCTCTTTTATTAGTTCTATTCTTTTTGAATAAGTTGTATCCTTCCATCTGTATGTTCCAATCATGCATGTCGTTCCACCAGGTTTCTGTGATGCCGATGACGTCATAGTTTTCCTTGTGTATCATCAGCTCTAGTTCTCCTTGTTTGTTTCCCATGCTTTGTGCGTTTGTGTAAAAACATTTCAGATTGTGCTCTGTTGTATCCTTTTTCGTAATTTCCTTCTGAGTATCCTGTCTTGGGTCCTCTTTACCACATCTAGTAACCTTGTTTAGTATGTCTTTAGGCTGCATGTTCTTGTCTTTCTTTTTTCTTCCCATCCCCTCTTCTTCTAGTTTTAAAGCCCTTCTGATGAGTGTGGCAAGTCTTCTGGCAAATATGTTTTTCCCAGGTTTTGTGAGATGTATCCCGTCTCTAGCAAGGAGTCCATCGTAGAGGTAATTCACGCCATGGTCCAAAAATCCAAATCCTTGCTCTCTGCACCACCGTCGAAGCCAGGTGTTTACCTCTAGTATTCTATTCCATCTCCTGATGCCATGACCATCAACTGGGAGGATTGATGAGAATACTACCTGCGCATCCAGTTCCTTCACTGTCTTCCCCAAATTTTCAAAGTCTTTATAGATAGTTGGTAAATCATTTTTTGCCGTGTCGTTTGTACCCACATGTATCAGTAGGAATGGGTAGTCGTCCTTGGAGCTGAGGAGGCTTGGTATCCTATCGGCCACATCCTTGATTTTTGCTCCAGGGAGGCAGCATACTTCTCGTGCGGTTAAGTCTGGCCTGCAGACAGCTGCCTCTGTGCCTCTTAGCAGTGAGTCACCCATAACCACTACTCTTCTTTTCTTCCTTGCAACACCATTTCTTGTTGCTCCTGATTGTCTCTGGGTGACTTTTGTTTCTTCTTTTGCTGATAGGTTATTTTTGTCATTTTCATCCGCCTGCA